>NW_009209695.1:0-8703 GCF_000690835.1 Fulmarus glacialis
TGATTCTATGATTCTACAGATGGGCGACGTTAAGTGCTTGCATCTCTTGTTCAATGTTTTGTTGGGACACAAAACTTGCAATGTCATTAATGACTGATTGTGCAAGTTTAGGTCTTACTGACCTCTTTTCTCCTCATTAGCCGTGTAGGAAGCAAGCTCAGGAGTAGCTCCTGCAAGTCATGGCTTCTTCACCCCTCTGTTTATAACTCTCAGTTTTTCTTGGAAAAAATCAATTTTCACATTTATCATTTGTCAACAAACACTGTCAAAGGATTTATCAAGATTCTGTCTGTTAGAAGACAGCTTATTCAAACAGAAGGAATATGGTCCTTTAGAAACAGTCACAATTTTGGTGAAAGTACATGTTGTATCCAGCCCAAATAAAATAAATGCTGAATTCTGATAAATTATTGAAAAGTTCAGAATGGTTTTGTACCCAAATTTCATAATAACAAATGTTTTCATGGATTGAGGGCGTTGTGTTATTCAGATTGCATAAAACATCCACTCTCCGTGGATGGAAAATGCCTCCAAACAGCCTTTTCTCCATAAAATTTCTGCATTTCGTGGTTATAATTCCTAAACCAGTGTGTTTATCTCATTGGGAGTGGTATTGCAGTGTCTCTGGGAGTGTGACTGGGCCTGAATCTCTAGCCAAATCATTTGCTTCGTTCCTTGCACAGAAGCTTTTTGAGGCTCCCTACCGTCAATTTTCCTATGAAATGTGCCTATCACAGAATGGCCTGACCTGAACTCTTTGGCTTAAATATCTGGATCCACCAAACTTCTCAAAAATATCTTGTGTTGCACAGCAGTGGGTGTCCTCTTCTTCTGTCTTTCCTGCACTTCCACAGAATATGAAATCTTCATATTAAAAAAAATAAAATGCTGCAATTTTTTTTCAGTGATGGCACAGACTGAGCCTTGACACTGTCTTCTGTCCATGCCTATTTCATGTTTGCTGTTAAAGTGCCAGATACTCTGCTTTGCTCTCTTTGCTTGAGAAGTCTTTCTATTGGTGCTGCTTTCCTGATTTCCAGACACCTCAGTAATTTAGTCATGCAGCTGTGTTCTGCTGTAGTTCATATGCTTCTGCACAAAAATTGCTTATGAACCAGCTCTTACCTCTGGCAAAGTACCCTCCTGGTGCAGTGTGATCTCAGGCTAAACTTACACTGCAGCAATTTGTTGTTCTGATTGTGAGAGCTAAAATAAAGGAAGCATCTGCCTTAGTACTACACTGTTCGAGTGCTCTAGCAGAAGCTCAAGGGTATCAGGAGCTCTGTGTGCAGCTTCTTATGTTCACTGCCTGGGCTGTAACTTGCCCCTGCAGGTGCGATGTGTTCTCATGGCTGCATGCACACGTCTTGGAATAGCTTATTTTGCTGCGTCCTCTCAAGTAACTTTAAATCTTTTTATTAAATCTATTTAAAAATACTCTTTTTGAAAAGGGGAATCGCTGGAGGGCTTTAGGGACAGGTCTTAATTTTATTTACAAATGCAGGCAATTTAGTACTGCCAGTGTTCTCAGTGACCTAAACATGGATTTATGATAGGTCATGATGGTGGTGGTTGGTGTACTCCAAAAACCTGTTTCTCTCCTTGTATGTTATACTAAAAATAGAAGATTTACAAAACCATATATATTTAAACGCTTCCCTCTCCCTATTCTCCCTCTCCCATTCTTTTCTATTTGTCTTTTTTGGTTGTCAAATGCCAATGCCATGTGCCAAAGACAAACATGTATTTTATCTCTTCAGGTATTTTATGCTGCCTTGGACCAAATCTACCATGGGAAACATCCTCTAAAAAAGTCAACCACAGAAATTTTAAAGGAAACACAGGAGAAAGTTTATGGATTGCCATATGTACCTAATACAGTGAGTAGAAACATACTGACTGTATAAGCTACACCTTTTCTTTGATAGCATATGCATACCCCTATCTCTCCCTACCCCTTGCCCTGCACACTCACATGCTTACTGTTGTTTTGTTGTATTGAAAGAGTTTTCTTTCTTTCAGCCACTTTATCCAGAGAGTAGGGTGTTGGAAATGTTCAGCTAAAAATCAAAATATAATTAATGTACCCGTTTTTGTGCAGGTGTAGTCTTGTCATGCTGAACTTGATTACTTTTTCTTTTATTTTCTTCTTAAGGAAGGCACTGGAAACAATACATTGGAAAGGGGGTTTATTCTAGCTTTGCAAAGGACTGTTTGTAAAAGGCAACAAAATACTGTGCCGCATGTTGGTGTTTGTATACTGTCAGTGTCAGCATGTGAGAGCAAGTCAATGTGAAGTAGGACTTGGAAGTGAGTTTTTCTCACTGTACTGCTGTGACCTTTGGCATGTCACTTATTTATCCTTTCATGTGGTATATGAAAGTATTAAAGCCTTGAGTTCTACTGAGCTATGTAATTTTTATCTTCATCATGACTAATTGTGCATTTCTTCTGTACTTCATGTGACATCTAAAGTTTTCATAGATGATAGTCATGGGATTTCCTGGGCTGTTTGGAGCTGAATTTCCAGCCAGACCATGGCCCAAATCACTGTTTGACACTTTGGTCAGAATACCCAGATCCTTTCTTTGCTTTCTGCTTCTCAGGAAATGTACTTTTCTCCTTAGCAAAAATGTGACTTTCATTTTCTGAGAAGGGTGTTAGGAGATCCATGTTTCAGCCCTTTCCTCATCAGAACTGTGCTGCCTCTGCTGGCCTGGCAAAGCCAGAGAAGTGGAAGCCAGATGTCTTCAGAGTACAATGTCTGACTTCTTAGAATTTTTTTAAGTGTTGTTTTACACCATTCCTCTGCAGGTGTTAGTTATCCAGTGAACGGAACAGTTCCCTGCTTTGAAAGTTAGCCTGCGTTTTTTGTTCCATTTAAAATATTTTTTATTTAGCTGTTACCTTCAAAAGAGCATAACATCTTGTAATGAGCATAGCCTCAGTATGAACAGGGACAGCAAGTTTTGGCCTGGAACTTTATCCCAGCAAAATGTACTGTGAACTTTTGAATTGTCAGAAAGTCTATGTTGTTTACATTTATTGAATGTAGAATTAGTGTGTCTAGTCCAGAACTGTAATACAATTTAAATTTCAGTAAAACTTAGTGAATAATTAAATCAGAAGAACGTTAGCGCTCTGTAGAGTAATTAACGTCTGTAATTTGGCTTGCTGTCCTTTGCTGCTCTTTCTTCTGAACTTAAGATATGTTTTCACTTTAATTTGTAGTCCAGATAAAAAAATAAATGTCTTGAAAGTAGAAGTGTGTTTTTTTTTTTTAAGTGAAGAGAGTATATTCCTTCCTTTAACTTAATTTCAGAGCTAGACATTGAATTACAGTAAGAGAGACCAGCTTTTATTTTCATCTGTCATTTGGCTAGGTACGTATATGGCTGGCAGAGAAAACAAAGTATTTGGATTATTTGAATTTTAGCTGCTCTCTATAGGTTTAGATTCAATTATGAATTTCTAAGTTAGTGGTGTTGGGTAAAAGTAATTCTTCCTTAGTGAAGATCTTAACTGCATTAATGTGATATTCTGTAGTAGCATTGTCTGTCAGGGCTGCACAAGCATCCATTATTATCTCCTACTGATAAACCTTAATTCCCTCTTACTGCTCTTGACAGGCAAGTAAACTTAGTAAATATTCTCTGAATATACTTGGGCTTCAATCTCATTTTCTGTGCAGACTCATTTTCTGAAGTAGAGCCGCAGTATATATCTTCAGCAGATTAATTTCTGTCTTTCTGAGGCACAGCTTGGATAATAGGACAATTTGTATGCATCTTTTTGTTATAAGTACTTTCAAAATGAGGCACATAAACTACACCTAATAAGTACATGCTGCTGTACCTCTGTGGCGATACCTATTTTAAGGTAAACCAAAGCATCATCCTCAGCAAATATAGTGTCTTACGTGCCAACAGTAAGAGGGATAGTGGGAAGAAAATCTGTCGAAGTCTGTATTTGCCGTTCAAATAGGTTTTACAGGCATTGGGGCAGTTGGCACTGCATGCAGTAGTATTTACATTGGCTGTGTTGACACAGACGGTTGCAGAAGCTAGTGCCACATGCAAGGCAGAAAGGAAGAATGGAGCAGACTGTAGACGGACAGAAGCACAGAGAAACAGCACTCCACGAGACTGTGTTGTCCTGAAGAATGCAAATCTCAATTTCTGGCTGGCCATTGCTTATCTGTTCAAAAATACACAGGGTTTGCTGCTGGCTCCTGGAGGATGAAGTTCTACTGGGATTTCTTTACTCTGTTACTGAATCCAGAAGCTGATGACTGCCAGGCAGGGGGCAAGGAAATGTATCTGCCTGTTTTTGTAGTGTCTGGCGTTTTTGTTGCCAGAGGAGATTTGTGTTACTGAGTTTGGAAAATGAATAGAAATTTTGCACAGGCTGGATTCTCGAGTCCTTGTGATACCTTTAAAAAGCAATCAATCTTCCTTTTGACTCTTCTAAGAAAGCAAGATAAACCATTAAATAGTAATGACCACACATTTTCCTGCCATTTCATCCTGAATGTACTTGGTGTCAAAATCTGTGCACTGTTGGGAATTCAGTACTCTGCTTTTGCTCTAAACTTTTCTTCAAATCCTAACTTATTTCTCATCTCTTGTGAAGCCAGTTTCCATTTACTATGGCCTGCCTTGCAATTGACACTGTCTGCTTTTAGAGTATCTCCCCTGGTCTCTTCTACCTTTGTCTCCAAGATGCCCAGAGAGACTTTTTAAAACGTATCAGGTGGCCCTTTGATCAGCCTGAGACACAATCAAAGTTTCTCCCCGTGATCTGTTGCTTAGTCCCCTGCCTGTCCCCCACGTTCAGACTTGAAAACTACTTTCCTTTGAGACAGTCATCAAAACTTAATGATATGCCATAGTTAGTCCTGCGCCAAGCGTAATAATTCCTATCTCCTGCTGTGGGTTTTGGTTCAATATCGTAACAAAAAATGAGACACAGGGTAAACAGGCTCTGCAGTGATAGTGGAGATTGCAGCCTCCTGCAGTTACAGGAAAGAGCTCCCAATACATGAAGTGGTTTTACAGTAAACACCAGCTGCCCAGGTCATCATACCTGAATTTTCTTTGTGAAATATTGAATTAGTTTGAATTATTGATTCTTATTTTAAAAAAATTATTGTGGACTTACATGTTAATTGTCTGTCCATCATAGTAACCTTTCTTCATTCTGGTGTAGAAGTGTGGTGGGAGATGCTGGTTTGACTTGTGACTGTGAGGAAACATGGTTTTGAAGAGTGAGGCACAGTGAATCTGGGTTCTTTTTTAGATTGCTGCCAAATAGTCCCTTTTGTATTTTTTTAAAAATTATGTGGCCTTCTGGTAAGCTTTTCTTCCAGAAACAGAAGATTTTCTTGTGTGGTACTTGAATACAAAGTGCGATGTTGGAATTAACCCCCACACATCATTATAATTACATTTGATAGGAGGGAACATGTTGGTATGTAGGGAGCCTTTTGATATTTTTTGGAACACTAAATAATTTGCTATATACCTTTTTGCTCTAGCATGTTAAGTACATATTAGTTCAGAAGGACCACCTCTACCGGTGGCCTAAAATTTACATCAGGTTACAGGTTTAATTATGCTTATATAGTTTTTTCCAGAGTACAGGTTTCTTTGGCAGCATGAGAACTTCTTAATGGCCTATGGTTGCTAATGACTGGAGAGACCAAAACACCTGTGAGACCAAATATGTTAGCAGCCAAGTTTGCCAACAGAAGACAAGGCAGGTATTGTTATAGATACCCTAGAGGGAAGAAGTGTATGAAAAATGGTGTATCACCAATGTGGTTGTTAGTCTTTCTTCTTCCTGCAGCTGGGGGGACTCTGCCCAGACAGGGATCTTGACCTTGGAAGGCTCCACCTAGGTCCTTGTCTTAACTTGCTGGGATTGTGTCTGTCATGTTCCTGACAAAGGAAATCAATGGATGAGATGCAACCTAACATTTGGAGTGCTTGCTCGGGGAGGCTGTCAGGCACTACAGAAAGACATGGCTTGCCATGGGTGCTGAGAACACAACGATTTCATATAAAGGCGTATAAAGGCATCTGGGTGGTTGGTCAGCTGAAGCGGAGTTGGTGTCACTACACAGAAGGAACTAGCTTCTCTGCAGAGACACATTGTCACCATGTGCCCAAGCGCCCTTTTTATTTTGTTGAAGAACACCTGAGAGCAAAAGAGCAGCTGTATGCCTCTTTTTCCTTCTTTTCTTAGGAGTTTAAAGGTGACCTGACCTCATGCTTAGTTGTGTTAGGTAAGCCAGAGGCCAAAAATGGAGACAATGTGGTTTCTGAAGTTCTGTATCTCACCCTTGTACCAATCATGGTCACTGTCAGTAGTGGTGCCGCAGTGAAGAGGGGAGTTTTTAGCAGGCCTATTCCTCTGCCTGCTAAGGGCTGGCTGGCAGTTTGAGTGAAGTATCTTGTTATTGAATCTGCTATCTGTGGTGTTGTGGCATCTGTTGTCTTAGGATTTCTTGTTAGGTCTTTGGAGCGACTACTAACGTGTAATTATGACTCTGGTCCTGTATAACATTTCATGTGAATATCAGTAACACCATATAAAAAGAATAAATAGTCAGACTGGGCAAGCGATGAGGCAGCTGTCTTAAAATAAATAAGCGATAACCCTTAACCTCTGAAGGTAAAAGTGGTTTTGAATTCTGAAAACTTTACTCAAGTGGTGGACATAAATCTTGAAATTATTTGTAAGGAAGGCTAAGTGGCTGCCTATTAAATTTTAAACTGTGATTTCACTTCATATTTATTTTATTTAAAATCTTCCCAAATTTGTCTTAGATTTATTAAGTTTAATGTAACCTTAGAACCTAAGCAAAACTGAAAGCTAGGTTAAAGGAAATGAAAAAGAACAGCGAAAAGGTAGAATTGATGCTGTTGGCAAAGAGCTTTTAAATGACCAATACTGGGTTGAGGATGAGAGAATAAAATTTATGGTGCTAATCAATAAGGTGCTGAAAAGAACTGAGTGGGAGAAAAAGCCTGTACATTTGAATATCTGAGAAAAGAAGGTTATTAGAAAAGTAGAAGCCGTATAAAAGTGTGAAAAACAGAAGACGGGATAAGCTTTAATGAGCCAAAAGTAAAATTGTGGAAGTTTCAAGCAGCTTAAAACCCAAAAACATCAATAATGATTAAAAACAATGCATCAGAAAGAGGAAGGCTGCCAGATATTTGCTGGAACTGGAAAATAGCTAAGTGTGATGATTCAAAAGACATTATAGTAGTTATCAGAGAGACTGAACCAAAGCCACTGAACCAAAGACACAATCTATGCTGATGCAAAAAAGATTTGGTGATAAGGGACCAAGCCCTTTAGAGACTTTATTCTATCATAAAAAATAGAAATCGTGATAGGACTAGAGATAATTACTAAAAGAACGCAAGAATTCAGAACAAAAAAGGCTAGAAATGCTGAGTTGCAAAATGCAAGTAGTGAAGGTAATAAAGTTCCATAACTACTGAAGAAATAAGAGGAGAGTGGGGGAGAGAACGACAACAAATGTCAGAGAAAGCAGAAATATTCCATACCTCTGCCTCTGTTTTTTAAAAAATAAGTAAATTTTGATGAGGTAGGTAGTGCATATAATTTTTGAGACAGATAGAAACACAACTGAGATTAAGGAATGAAAGAGAATAATTGGATTAGATATCGTCAGGTTGTCAGAATATTTGTTTGTCAAAGCAGTCACTGACCTGGAGGAATTATCACTCACAAACTCATGAAAAAGTGGTAGTGCTATTATGATAGGAGGAGAACTTGGGAACTGTGGACTAATCATTCAGACTTTGTCACTCAAGAAGTAGTAGAACCAATTATTAAGCAGCTCATAAGTACCTTGAGAACAATCAAGTGAGCAAAATAACCATGATTTTGTTAAGAACCTTCTGAGATGGAAAAATCCACTTTTCTTCTTAAGAAATTGATTGACTTTGGGAATAGGAAGGAAGTGGTTGATAGCATAACTCTAGACTTAGCGAGCTTTATGACACTTGCACATTGTAATTCTACCAGCAAACTGTGGAGTTATGGCTGAGGCAACATGTAGAAAACATGCTGACAGAGCAGGTGAAAGCTTAGTTTCGAACTGGGACATTTTAAGTGGAAGTCACCAGGGGTCTGTCCAGGAATTACTGCAGTTCTGTGTTTTTGTTAATGATTTGGATGAGAATTTATGTATAATATTTATAGAAGCTCCTTCAGTTGACAAAGATTGCAGAAATCATGACAAGTAGAATTTAAATGATCCAGAGAATTTGGAGCTAAAGTAGTTGGATTACTGTGTCGTAAGTCAAGCAAGTGGGGCAGAAGGCTGAACAGGGAACTCCTCGTGGAGCTCAGGAGGAAAAAGAAACTGTATGATCGCTGGAAGCAAGGTCAGGCTTCGCAGGAAGAGTACAGAGCTGTTGTTCGTTTGTGCAAGGAGAAGACATGAAAGGCCAAAGCTCAATTAGAGTTGAAACTGGCCAGTGTTGTTTCAGATAACAGATGTTAATAGCAAGAGGAGGTCTAAAGAAAACGTTGGACCGATACTTGTTGAAGATGGTCATCTGACTAATAGGGATGAAGAAAAAGCAGAGGCATTCAATGCGTTTTTTGCCTCAGTCTTTAATAATACTGATAGACCTTGGGCTGCCCGGTCCCCTGAGTCAG
>NW_009209695.1:8900-9136 GCF_000690835.1 Fulmarus glacialis
GGAGCGAGTCAATGTTATTCCAATTTACAAGGAGGACGTAAGGGAAGACCCAGGAAACTACAGACCTGTTAGTCTAACCTCCGTTCCTGGAAAAATTACGGGGAATATTATACTGGGTACTATTGAAAGGTATTTAAAGAATAATGCAATCATCAGGCACAGTCAACATGGGTTCACAAAAGGAAAGTCCTGTTTAAATAATTTGTCATGGGCTGTCCCCATGTGCCGTAAGAACG
>NW_009209696.1:0-4066 GCF_000690835.1 Fulmarus glacialis
GCCTGCCAGGTTAAACCACGACAAGTAGTAAATTCCTCTTTATCTGACTGGAAATAGCATAGAGCTCTTGATAACTGATTTGACTTCTAAGCTATTTATCATAGAAGCTGTAATAAATTATTGCTTGTGATAGAAAGAGCATCATATATTGCCTGTGAATCTGCTGGAAAATACAAATGCACCGCTACTTCAGCCACATTCTCTTTGCAAATCAAACACCGAACCAGAAAGTTACCAACTTTCTTCAGAGCTAGAAAAAATCCAGTTACCTCAGGAGCTGCCGAAAATTTAGGAGCTTAAAGTTATAGTAACCAAGCAATACAGATTTGGATTAAAAAAAGCAAGTTTATATAAAATTCTTTTGTTCAGAGAGAAAACCTGGTATTTCAAATTGAAATTTAAAAGTTTCATTTCAGCATTTGCAAAGTGAACAACTTTGATGTTCCTTAGTTGTTCAGATATGTTCAGCAAAGTCTGCACGCAAAGTGCTCAGCTCCATCTGAAATATGCCATACATTAGAAAGATCCAGACTGCTATTTTGAATGTAGTCTTTGGTTTAACCTAGAGTTCCCACTAAAACATCAGTGTCACTATCAATAATATCAAATTGTCCTTTACTGAGTTCCCAAATAAAAACATACCACTGAAAGCTTCTTTCTGAGATCCTTGAAATGTTATAGCTACCTGAACTGCCATGTCCCTTGTTGGAAAAGGAGCAGTATGTTTGGTGTGTGGCTTCTTTTCCCAAACTACACGCTGCTGAAGTTTTCTCAATTGATGCAAGAACAAAAGACAGTTTTTCCCAGTCCTTGCCTGAGCTTAAGCAATTAAGTCTTTGCTGTTATATATGGGAAGGAAAGTCCAGAAGAAACTTTATCTGAAACATGAATAGCAAGGAAAGAAACATATGAAACAATGTTTCCAGGATAAGTATACTTCAACTTAATTTCAAAACTACATTATAATCTTTCATTTATAACTTTCTTAGCTCATACTTTTTTTCTCAAGTGTTCTTGCTTGGCAAGCAGTCAAATCATTTACATGGATCTGATGGATCTGAGAAGTAGTATTTTGATGATGTTTGTGTCCAGAGGACCAGGCAATTGTTGCTACGAATCAATGTTTTTCATTTGGCTATTAATAGCTAAAACTAGTTGTCTGTGCATATCCCACATTTCACTTTTTCCCCAAGAAAATCTGACGATATAGAAGTCTAAAACTGTAAGGGACATCCAAAGTGCATAAGTTGATCATGGAAGTTCGAAGTATCTTCAGAAAGTAAAAAAAAAAATCCTAGTGAAAGATTATCAAATAATCATGTTAGCTATTTTACTTCTGTTAATAACATTTCAGTTTAGAAAGAAATCTGAGTTGGTTTTGGTTTGGGGTTTTTTTATCCACTTCCTTTTCCTAATGGAAAATGTCAATTTTTGTTGAAAAAAGAATTCACACTTGAAAATTTTCTATTAAAAACTACATGTAAAACAAAAATATGTCTTTTTATAATTTCCAACTAAAACTCAGAACATTTCAAGAAAATGGGAAAATTTCTGATAAAATTTCTTTTTTGTGATAAAGTTTAATCACAAACCTATTGTTCTGGCAACATGTTTTCTCAATCAGTATAACTTAGCTATTTTTACTTCTATGAAAGATTTTGTGACTTCAGCTAGGGCATTAATAAAAATGGCATCTGTTTATGAATGCCACAAGATAATCTTGCAGTACTTGGTGTTACACACTCTGAAAATAAACACACTGAAAAACACATTCTGAAATAAACAGCTTGATGGAAGTCTTTCATTTTTTTAAGTGCAACTACAACTGGAAGGCAGTAGCAGTCTTCTGACTACTGGTAGGACAATTTCAAGGCTTTGCCTGTTACCTAACATTTATAGAATTCTGAAGCTGCATGATAATTCCTATTGCTACTTTTTAAAGTAATTATTGTATTAAATTTCAATCTCACTTACTTTTCTCAGGATTGATATTTTTAAAATATGGATCACTTAATGCTTGTTTCAAGTAGCTCTTGTCTCCATTGCTCTAAAGCAGGAATCACCTCTCTTTCATTATTATTTAAAACTTTTCTTATCCCTCAGCACATTCTCTGAACATATCTTTAGATATGGTAACTCCAAGCAGTGACAGATGATTCCATAACTATCTAATGAGAGTAGATACAAGGCTTGTCTACATATGAGGGCAAAAAGATTAAGCTGCTTTGAAGTAAGGCTACTTGTTCCTCATGAGTGCCTCCAGACTTCGATGCAATTTAGTTTGTATGTATTGACTTCTCACCTTGACAGTCTGCATACAGACCTGATCTCAGACAGGAATAACCATAAAATGTTAAACTACCAGTTCCGAGAGCAGTGGCATTTTATGAAGCCCTTTTCCCAAAGGATTTGTGTCTCAGTGGTGTTCCTGTGTGGATTTTTTGATATCTGATAACAGATAAATTTACCCCACTTGCATTCACATCCTCACAAGGACATAACTAAGCACTTTTTTCTATTTAGCCACTTATTCTCACAAAACATATAGAAACTCAATATCTTTTCAGGTACTTGATGTATTTGTCTGAAACTGTGCATAAGGTTAAAATCTTTATTAAAGATAAGATGTAGTCACAAGCCTACAAGTGTACATACAGAGAAAACACAACCTGTTAGTTTACTCCCTTAACAAAACAGGCTGAAAATGAGAGGAACATCTCAAAACTGTATAATGGACTAACACAAGAGCCCTTTCTCTTCACTGCTAGACTTATTGTACAACCGGCCTCTTTTCTTGTTTCATTTACTCCTCTTTAAAATTGACAAAATATTTCCTTCATCCTACTCTTGGTATGTGCCAAATATTTAGTCCATAATCTTTTCAGGGCATGGATTATTTTTTACAACAAGAATCATAGTTTGGATCCCTGTGGTTTCAACAACTGCAATGTAAATCATTAGTATCTATAAGAAAACTTTGCATACCATAAATCCCTGAAATAAGGAACTGAAATGTCTACTCTAAGAGTATTTGACTGGAAAACAGAAAGACAAACATTCACAAGCAAACAAGAAAAATAACACGGGGGCGGGGGGGAATAATACATGCGTAGAAATGGATCTGGAACAAGTAATTATATCTAGAGCTTCGTAACTCATTAATATATAGGCAAGCATTTGACTTTTTTGCCTCCCCAGTCACCAAACGGGAAGAAATAACAAAGAGAAGACATGGATTTTAGTTTAAATTAGCTATGCATCTGTTTCTACACAGAGTAAAAGTCTAACAATTCTGGAAATGATCAGAAACATCGAGAAATAGGATGCAGCAGATAAAGACATTTTCTATTTTTGTGCTGCATAGATTGGGTTTTTACGTTGCATAGAGGGGTTTCACTACAGTTTTCTGTCAGATCATACCCTGGCAAGATCTAAGAACTGAATTTAATCAGTATGGAAGAGGGGAAAATGTTATAAATGTAGGTTTTAAAGACCACTTAAAAATGAAAAGGTGAATTTATTATTATGTCCCAAACCCTCATCACTTTCATAAAAGTAAATCTGTTTTAGCTTTGCTACCAGCAAATTTCTCTAAGGTTTGACACAATGAAAGATGGGTTATGCAAAGACTGTGTGGGGACAGTAGCTATTATCAGCTTTAGAAGCTACAACTCTTATGGATTATCATAGAATCATAGAATCATAGAATAGTTTGGGGTGGAAGGGACCTTTAAAGGTCATCTAGTCCACCCCCCCTGCCACGGGCAGGGACATCTTCAACTAGATCAGGTTGCTCAGGGCCCCGTCCAACCTGACCTTGGGATGGGGCATCTACCACCTCTCTGGGCAACCTGTTCCAGTGTTTCACCACCCTCATTGTAAAAAATTTCTTCCTTATATCTAGTCTAAATCTACCCTCTTTTAGTTTAAAACCATTACCTCTTGTCCTGTTGCAACAGGCCCTGCTAAAAAGTTTGTTGCCATCTTTCTTGTAAGCCCCCTTTAAGTGCTGAAAGGCTGCAATGGAATAAGGTCTTCCCAAAGCCTTCTCTTCTGCAGGCTGAAT
>NW_009209697.1:0-21701 GCF_000690835.1 Fulmarus glacialis
CTCTTCAGGTGCTCTCCTGCTGGCCTGAGTTCCTTCTGCAGACTCTGGGCATCTATTGCTGGCCCTGGCACCAAACTGGTAGGAGAGGGATGGATTGAGGTTCCCCTCCTGCGGCAACTTGAGTTTAAAGCCCTCTTCACCAGCTTTGACAGCCCATGAACCAAAGATGCTCTTCCTCTTCTCTGACAGATGGGCCCCATCAGCTCAATATGTCCAGAAAGGAGCAAAATGTAGGCAAAATCTCAAATGAAGAATTAGATAAAGAGCCCAGGAAACCTTCGGCTCCTTAGATTCAGTCTTGGATTCATCTGTATAGATCTTGGGTGTCTGTTGGTGAAAGCCAGCACAGTGTGCAGATACGATTTTCTGTGTCCCTCATTATGTGTCTCTTGGGCCTCTTTGCTTTCCCCTGTGGCATGCAGAGAAACACAAAAAACCTGGGAGGTCCTCAGTGCTGAGCTGGTAGCTGGAGAGAGCTGAAATTGAATTTGTGGCAAGATCCTATCACTTCCTCATCCCATTTAGGCCTATTGGTGTGGCCTATCTTGAGGTCTTTTGGAACTCCCATTTCTTGATGAAATAAATCAGGAAGTATGATAACAAATAAAAGTACTAGTAAGAAAGAAACCGACAACCCTGAGTTCACAAAAGGGTAGCGAGACTTCCCCGTAATATAGAACAGGAGAAAAACTGCAAGCTGAGCTTGAATTTTTGAACAGAGGTTTGAAACAGCCCTAGGTTAATATATCGTGTAGACCAAATTCACAAGTGGAGTAAATGAGCTGTAGCAATGTGTTGCTATATTTTGACCCGTCTTATTCTCACAGTGCTGTTTCGCATGCTAGCTGTCCATATACACTGTTGTAGAGTGCATTAAAAAAAAAATCTGCTCTTTTGGTTTCTTAGTGATTTACATCTTCTTCGTACGTGTAGAAAGACTGGAAGACAGGTTATGATCAGGTCTGTATCATATGGGAGGATGGGCTTTAGGCCCTGTTGCACGAGACTTGTCTGAAGGAGATACACTTCGGTTTTTCCAACTTATAGTGGTCTATAGTTAATGAATGTTGTCTGTGAAGGAGCTCAACACATGAGTTTGAAACAGTCTTCCAATTCACTACATTGAAAATCAGCTAAGTCATATGCACTTTTGTAAGGGCTTGCTAGGTGCTGGGTTTTTTTAGATTTTTTTTTTTTTTTTAAATACGAATTAAAGTTCTACATTTTAGACATCTCAGGTACTAATTAAATTTTACTGTTGCTTGATGAGCTCCGTACTTTTGTACTATGAGAGTTCTTTTCATTATGTGTCAAAACATAATCCATTAATCTTTCCAGTGCAAATGTATTCATTATTAAGAAAAAAATCATAGGAAATCTGAGAAGCACAGACTCCCTTTCATCTTAAACTAAGTAGGTGTTGTCTAAAAATTTTAAAATAGCTCAATTGACTTGTCACTGCCACCACTGCCTTTTGACAGAGGACGTTGACCATTGTGGTTGAAGAGGAAATAGGTGAACAAGGGTGCCATTCTTCTGCTTTCCGTCTTGTCAATCATTTCATAATAAATAGAATGATCAAATGAGGGATCATTTGGTGGCAACCAGTCAAGCAACAAGTAATAAACCCTTTAGAAAGTCATCATGAGGAACTCAATATTTGTGAGTACTTTGTCCAGCGTCAAGGGTGAATCAATGTTAATACAAATCCTGGCACTGAATAATGGATACCATGACATCATTTTTTACAGATAGGCTCTCTAAGAGAAACTCATCAAATCATGGCAATCTGCCTGGGCTTAATATTGAGATAATTCAGTGTATCTGCACCAGCTCGCCTTCCCAACCAATCCAGGTCCCACTGGGAGGAGAAATTAAATAAGACTTTTTATTTTATTCTGTCCTAAAAGAAAATAATTATTTTGTCTTTTATATGACTTACTGTTTCAGATTTGCTGAGTACGTTTTACTTTCAGTAACCTAACAACTCACATACACAGATAATTTGCCAGGAAACTTGACAGACCTGGAAAAACATCTGCAAAACTCTTTCTTTTAATTATTTTATTTTTTAGCAAGTTGTTCCTAGAAACTTTAGCACACTTCTGCCAAGAACTTTAAGTATTAAAAACATGCTGTGTTTTGGAGAATACTGTTGATATTCACTGATATAATTTGACATATCAAAGGGTACTGTAAAGTTTGCTTCATGTCAAGAGCATATTTTCTTCTAGCAGACTGCTTTTGAAATGCTGCACTAGATATGCATGTAGGAGAGCTTTCCAAGAGAAAACAAAAAAAGCCTGAAAAGATTTGACCTAAAAAAGAAACACCTGCCCTGCTGAGATCTGCCTGGCCTTTAGCCGGCAGTGCAGTGCACTTGTGAAGAAATGGGGTCTTTCCCACTTCCCAGCTATCACTTGTGTGAGGGGGAGCAGCGGTGCCTGATGCCTGGGAGAGCTGGGGCTGGGCTTCATCATCCTCCCACTGTACCCAGGGCTCTGCCGGCCTTCTGGGAGGAAAAGCAAGGAGTATGCACGATGCAGTGCATCTGCTTCGACTCTGCTTCTTGCATCTCTTGGTGCGGCATCCAGCAAGCTGCTTGGCTGTGCAGGGGAATGGGAAAGGAGAAGATGAATGTGTCCTGACAAAGGAGTGTTGTTTTGGCAGTGGCAGCCTGTAGGTTCCCAGATGCTCAGAAGGCACTTCCCGCACCCCTGCTGAAGGGCTCTGGTTTTCAGCTGCTCTGTACTGACTTATAGCTACAGAATGCCGTCTTCCCTTAGATCCCAAATTGTAGGGATGCTGGCTCCCAAATTGGAACTCATGCTAATTAGCTTACCAATAAACCTTTTTTAAAATGAGGATGTAAGTCAGGCATGTGATCCTTTCTTCCATCTCTTTTTCTTTTTTGCCTTTTTGTTGTTGTTGTTTAAAAAAGCATCTATGTGAGAATACATGTTTAGTTGCTAATTAGGTATACAGTAGCTAATATTTAGGAAATTGCTAAATTCCAAGATGTAAATGGCAGTGGTATAACAATGTTCTCATAATGGAATATCAGTGATCAGCGAAAATACAGGGAATTTTTAGAGTACAAGGGACATGGCGTTGCTGTGAAAAACAACTTAGTTTCCAGGCTGTCTCATCTTAATGGATGGAGGACTAGAGAGAGTTAATCTTTCTGTCTTTTCCCTTTGATTGAGAGTGCGCTGGCTCCAGTGGCAGCTACGCAGGTGCAACAACAGCCAGAGTGGGTTCATTTAAAAATTCAAATCAATATTAACAGAAAATGTATACATTATTCGCTCGACCCTAGTTATTACCCAGTTCTGCACAGGAGGCAGAGCCCTGAAAGTAGGTTTTGGCAGGTATGTAAATCTCTTGGTCTTTTTGCATGTTTATCTGTTTATTGCTGGAGTACACATAAGGACGCTGTCAGTGTGCTGCTGTGCCATGTAGGCTCAGCCCAGCCCGGGCAGAGCTGGTATTACTCTTGCATGGTCTAAGGGGGCTGCTATGCACAGTTCTTTGTGTCTGATTTCCATTCTGCACACCATTCCATTCTACGGCCCTAACGTGGATGTAGCATAATTTTAAAACTTCTTTTTTTGCAATATATTTGCAATATAAATATCGCACTGGATGAAAGCAATAGATTCTCATCTCCACTCTAGGTGGGCAAAGGTGGTGAAATGCTTGCGCACCATGCAAGGAGATACCGAGCAGCGTAGAGCTTTCATAGGCTGTGGCTACATGGAGGGCAATTGCACTCCATGTCATACCTTACACTTTGTTGGCTGCGGTGATGAAAATTATATTTTTTTACAAATTTATCAACAATATGCCTGATCATGAGCTGTTAAATCCTGTGAGACATTGGCTAGTAACTCCCACCCCAGAATGGTCAGAAAAATACGAAGTTTGAAGCTGGTCACTGAGCTTTATTATTGCTTGATACTCACAGTATTGAAATTACTTGTAGTGTAACTGCGATGATATTTAGAAAATATGTCTCGTTAGCACAGTAGGTAATTTAAGAGCAGACACATGCTTCCTGCTGTATTATACAAAGCCACACCTTAACTTCAGGCTCCAGAATACTCTATACAGTATTCTGGGCTTCATTAATCCCTTCAGCCATGGGATCTTTCCTAGACTTCAGTGACCATGGGATCAGGACTTTGGTGGTTAGCAAGAAAGCTTTACTAACGTGTTGTGATTAAAGAACACAGTGAACCTTGCCAATATGATGCGAGTCTGTAAGCACATTTCAAAGTAACACCCATTTAGTGATACGGAGTCTTCAAGAAATGTTGGTTGGTTTTTTTTTTTTCCCTGTAGCCCACTGTGGAATATCAACAAAAGAAGTCATTAAACATCTCACAGATTTCTGTAAGCTGAAAATAAAAATGTTTAATTTAGGCCATTGCAAAGTATTTCATTTTAATTTCATACTTCTTCCTTCTCATTTCTTTCTATCTCAAGAATGTTCATGTCCAATTAATTACGCTTCCAGGTTTTCATCTTGAAAATGTAAAACCAGGATGGTTTACCAGTTTAAAACTCTTTCTCCAGACAAACAGAAGTTTAAAGTCATGAAATTTATCAAAAGAGCTGAGGTCTGCAAACTTCTCAGTTCCAGTAAATTGACTTTTTTTTTTCAGTACAAAAACCTTAAACAGCTTTTAACCAAGTCTCATACTGTTTCTTGCATGCACTCAATTCTGTTGGTATGACTTTTGGGTTGTCATTAAAATGAGATTCAAATTGGAGTGAAAGAATCGTAAGTTTTAGGACTGCTGCAATTTCACAGGTACTTTATGTACTGTGCCCCTTTTTGAATTAATGCATTATTATGTTAGGGCGTTTGAAGGCCCATCCTTTTTTTAGCAATACCTGTTCATTGGAGCACAGCAGCAATGCAAATAAGCTTGTGAAAGAGCTAGCTTTAGTAGCCAGAATCAGCAGTAAAAAAGAAAGCATTCCTTGGGTTTGCTGTGTTGTAGTGATGCTTTCCTGTCCCTAAATGATATTGACTGTTGTTCTTATTGAAGAGGAAATAAGTATGTGCTTGGAGCAACTCAGACAACTATTCATCATTCTCTCAGGCGACAGAAAGAATCCCCATGACAGAATGCAAAATCCAGTGGCAGCTACAGTTACAGAAAATCAGAAGCCTGTATTAGAAAACTCACAGGCTAATCAGAGCCCAATTTCCAGGCATGATGCACTTCTTTAGAAGCGTTGCTTTAAGACATAACTCAATTCTTAGAACACCACAGTCTGCAACTTAATTCAAGCATTTAGGGGAAAATGAGGGTCTTTAAAGTATACATTTTGTTCTTTATTGCTTTCTAGTGAACCTTCGGTGGAGTACTGTAGTGAATAATGATAACATTCGTTCTTAAAATCTGATGCTGGCTCAGTCATTATGGCAAAATAGGATGAGGAACCCTGCTGTGAAAGGTGATGAGATGCCATTAATAAACATCATTTTTTAAAAGGTAATAGTGAATATTGTTGCTTGGTAAACCCACTATTAATATCTATAAAGGTAAATGACTATTGCTTGGTTACTTTAATTTGTTGAAAATCATGTTGGTTCATAACCGCTGACTTAAATCTGATTGCTAGTACAAAACAATAGGTCAAAATCTATGTCACTGAATTTGTTGCCCTAATTGGAGTCAGTTGGAAAAATTGACTATAAGAAATACAGAAAATAGGTACAGACTGGCAGATTGAATCTCAAGGGTGTCTAGACTTGCAAAGCTTACACAGTAGGCTCAAGAGAACCACAATAGGCTCTCGGTGTGCAGAGAAGATAGAAATCACACTAAACTATATTCTGGCCATACCTTGATTTACATCCTCTTGGCAGCATATGGAATATGCTTACTGTTATCTTAACCTAGGCTATCTATATTTACCCCCAAATAGAGACAAATACAGCAAAGGATAAATAAACACAACTCTCAGACAAGTGCCTTCTACCTTGACCATGAAAAGTAGAGTAACTGGGTTAAGATTAGCACCTATGTTATGGAGTACGCTTTCTGTCATGATGGCTCAACTTCTCATTCATTTTTCATAGACTTCTATTATTTGAATTTGCTAATGAGAAACACTGTTTCTACAAGATAGTGCCAAAAGTAAAACAGTAAAAGAAAGTAACCATTAAACTATCTCATTCTTAACCAGATTTGAAAACGCTGTAAGATACTTGTCATTGATAGTTTTCATATATTATTAAAAGCTTCATCTTCTTATTGTAATGACTATAGGAAATGTGGAACCTAATCTGAATTCAATAAAACCTGGAAAAACAAAAGCTTTATCAAGAAAAACGAAAGCACTGCTTGGAAACAAAAGCTAATTAAAAAATTCTTAAAAATGCCCTAGAGAGAGAGACAAATGTACAGATAGGAGTCACAGTCTGTTTAATATTGGCAAGTATGTCTAACATGACAGCACATTCAAACCAACCTTTGCCTGTACAATCCAGCATCTGGCATGGTTATAATGATTAGACTTCATAACATTTATTAGAAATCTTATGCCTATTAAATTATATATAAAAGCATGTCATCTTGAAGTATTACTGTTATTTCCATTTATTGATAAATATCTCAAAATTTTTTAAAATTTATTGGTTTCATGTGTTTAATCTATTAACTTGTGAGAGTATTTAAGTGATACAGCGTTAATGCAGTTTACTTCTGTAAAGAAACAGAGGAAATTTCTTGTTCCTCCTTGAAAAAATAGTTAAAAATAACTGGGTTAGTGTGAATGGTTAATATTGCTAAAACTGAAAGAGAAATTATTTTTTATTCAAATTTTAGGACTTCTCCGATAATTTCTGCTTTAATACTTCCTTATTCACTGGTCAAAGAATGGTATCTTGTGCCATCTTTTTTTCTAGAAAATACGCACTAGGGACTAGATGAAATGTATTAACATGGTACCTTATGGTTACTACCTCCATGATTTTATATCCAAATGTGGAATAAAAGAGTTAATACATTTTTCCATGTAAATGTAATAGAGTGCCATATTTTGTGCCTCTAACGAAACACATTTTCCTAAATACCACCCACAAGTTATCTGCAGCCACCATGGCAAAAATCGAGTCTGTACAGTTCTTCTTATTCCCCTTCTGCAGAAAAAGAAGTCCATTTTAGAAAAGGAGTTAACATATTCTATAGTTTATGTGGGGTCTCCCCCAGAATAATATAGCACACCAAATCATATCATCTCATCTCATACTTCATATCAGTGTAAAACTGGCAAGGCCAGTGTTTCAAAGGCATACAGCTTTTCTACCCAGTGAAGCCCTGTGGTGAGGCCCTGAGTGCACTAATGAGCCTTAATGGCCCTGACCAACCTCACCTGGGTCTCCCCACACCCACAGCCCCCTGAGCTCTCCTTAAGCTCAGTCTAGGGCTGTTGGTTCCTTCCTGAGCTGTGCCCTGTTAGTGCTGGTCCACCCCTTGAGCCAGAGCTCGTCCTGTGGGCTGACGTTCTGTCTTGACTGCAGACCTGCCTCATTGCTGTGATATTGCCTTATGATCTGGACTCTTGGTTGGACTTGGCCACCATCTTCAGGGCTGCGCTGCTTGCCTTGCTTGGGTGCTGTGGGATGCACCCTGGCCGAAGCGGCCCCTGCCCTGCCAGGCACGGGATACCCTCTGTCCCAGGCTCCCCTCCCCATAGTGAGCTGTGCAGCCCTGGCTGCTCCCTGGCACGCTGAACTGGGACAACTTCCCCCAACAAGGAAGGTGGGACAGGCGCTGGGGTTGAGCACGCTGTCAGGGAGATGTAAGAGGTAATTTTATGCGTTTTTTCTCTTCCCTTTCTCAAAAATTGCATTAGTAGTTAAGCTGGCAGCCTTTCCACAAAGCAAAGCTGGGAAACCCCTTTCTTGACTTGTATGCCTTGAAAATATGTAACTGTAATTATTCTAGCTCTACTACCCATTTTTTAATGTTAGGAGACAAAATTTTCTTCCCCTCATCATGTATCTGATTGCAATCCCAGAATCTGACTGTTCAGTTCTGGAGAATGTTATTTTCCTGTGGAGTACACCTACCTGTCTGTTTACCCATTGATAGATGGGTAGGTGGATGGATCTCTACCGTCCACCTACTTCTATATGTCTTTGCATTTTTACATGTAACAAAGCTTCTTCTTAAGTAACTGTAGAAAATAAATGTCTTTATTGTTGTTTAAAATAATTTTATGTTAGAGATCTTGTTTAGAAGTTGCATTTGTCTTGGACATTACAGTTCTTTCTAAGATTAATGCCGATAAACATACATATAATAATACTTTTCTTTGGGACTTTTCTCTATTGATAATTATTAAAAACCATAAAATCTCTTACTGGTAACTTGCTGTGACATTCAAAGTATTTTCAAGATTTCCATGAGCTGAAAGTGCTGCTCACAACCTGGTTAGTAATGAAAGTTAAAAACAAACACAGAAATTATTTCAGACCTTTAAAACTTCAGTGCTTTGATACCCGTGATATAGCATGTTGTCCCCTCTCAGTGGTAAGCAAAAGACTTGTCTGTCCAGACCATCAAAGTCTCCTCTAAGGGCAATATAGATACAATTTTAATTTTTTTAATTTCCTTTTTGTTGAAGTTGTTAAAAAAGAATAGAGCAAAATGAAAGGTTTTGACTTCAGAGCCAGGTATAATGCAGCAAAGAAGGGAAATGGCAAAACTACAATTACTATGAAGAACTTAACTGTAATCACGGGCTCTGGAGTCTTACCCATAGAGCAGAAGCTGGAAAAGGAACAACTATATATTTTTCAAGCTAAAAACCTGATTTCAAATCCTGTGTTTAATCTGTAATTCCTATATTTGAGGAAGCAGCTCAGCTATAAAAGTATTTGTTCTAGTACAATAGTGCTGTCGATAGCTCTCTACGCATACTTCATGTGACTCGGCAATGACATATACAGACATTGCCACTAACCGATGTGGCACGGATCCTACTGTCAGTCATTTTGCCGTATCTCTACAGTCATGGAGCTAGTGATATGCATGGGATAGCCACTGCTGCTGTGTGCGTGCAATGCTGGAGCGCTCACTGGAGAGCCAAGCCTTTTTTCTTTTCCTTTTTCTTTTTTTTTTTTTTGATAGAGGTTTGATACTGTGTGTATTATACTCAGTACTTGGAAAAAAATCCTCTGTCCTTTTTTCAGTCCCTCTCTTTTTTAATGAGAGAAGGTGAAATTCACTCCCAAACTTCACCTTTTCTGGGTTTTATGTATTAAATTTGCCTTTGAATATTAAGCTTAGGATTTTACACTAAGCATCATGTCTACACTGCCAGCAGCTGAAGCTGGGTGCAAGAAGCAGGAAGCTCTGTTCCCAAACTGTAACCTTTCTTCTTTGTAGTAGTCAAGTAGGAGGGGAAAAGGGATTGAGCGATAACAGGTCACACATCCAAACCAGATTGCAGAGCTTGTGTTCTTTATTCTCAGAGCAACATGGTGACCTATACATAACAAAAATAAAAGAATAATATTCATAAATCCAATGAGTTTGTTTCATCTTTTATCAAACATGACAATAGACTTCTTCGTACCTTTAATAGAATACATTCAGCATCACAAATGTCATATTGTCATTCTGCTAAGGAATTCCTTCACAATCTCAAATAGGGAGAGACTAGGAGCAGTCTTTCTCCTTCAAGGTATAGAAGTGAAAGGAAAATCCCCACCAGTACAGCTATGAACAGCTTGTTCCTGAAGTTAACTTTGGAGTTGCATGCAAATCGGCCACGTGTTGTCCAATACCTGTTCTTGTTTATGTTGAGCACTTCCTTTCTGTGTCACGTAGAAATGTGGTTGTAAATCAGTGGTACCTTTAAGCATATACTTCTACTAAGGAATGTACCTCTCGTGGTTACGAATGGTCTGTGACTGGGCAGACTACTCTGGGTAGTACCTAAGGTCCAGCAAAACCAGTTAACTTTCAGTTCAACACTGAATGGTCAAGTCTGCAAGTAACCTTATGCATAACTATGGGCAAATTACTTCACTGGTCTGTTGTTCTGGGTTTGTTTGCATTTTTCTTTCCAAGATTTGTCTATATTGGAAGTCTTCTAGAGTAAACTTTCACAATCGCTATGCACCATGTATCGCAAAGTGATTCCAATTGCACTTCGAAGCGCTGACTAATACTGGTGGCATAAGCAATATCTATTTATCCACAGGAGTTATTAGTTTCATGAATATCACAAACAAGCAAGCAAGAAAAACCAGCAGCTGGCTCCCTCCTAACTTCTGCTCATATTTTAAAAAAGAGAGAAATACTGCAGAAAGTAGATCCTTACCTCTCCCTTCCAACTTCCCAGTCTTGTTTTTGTGACTAATAGTCATTAAAATGTCCGAATTCCTCTGCAGGTAGAATAGTGTGATAACGTTCACAAAACAGGGAAAAATATATGTTGAAAGGCAGTGGATAAATTTAAGTGCTGGCAAGAAGGTGGATCTTGTCAATGTTTAAAATAACCTACCATGACTTGGCAAGCTACTACTGTCATTCATATTCACTACTTCAGTTGCTCGTAAAACCAAATGGCAACAAACCATTTCAGGCAAAATCAGCCTTACACAGAGGAAGTGCTTGTGTCCCCCCATCATTAGTAATTAAATACTAAAAGAAAATAAAAAGTAAGCGTTGGTAATTACTAGAAGAAAAAAAAAAAAACCAAAAAACTCAACACTTTATTCTCATTTCCGTTTGCCTGTGTGTAACTCACAGGATTTCTTATAGGCCCAACCACATTTTGCTGATCTTAGAGATTATAATCCCAAATACAAGACAGCAGGACCTGACGGGAAGGGTGGGGTGTCCAGTGGCAATGCTGGCTATAAGCTTGAATCATTTAACAAACCTAGTGATCAAAGAGCTACTTGACCTCAGAAAAAATAACCGAACTGGTTTATGTTGGCAGCCAAGGAACACCTAATAATATGTAGCACTTGTTTTCATTACTGATAGTGTTTTTGGTGAGATGCTTGACAAGAAACAAAGCCAGTAGTTTTATTCGAGTATCTTCTGTTCGGGCTCTAGGAATGGTTCTGGCAAATAACATTGGTGTGGATGACATGGATGCAGTCTGGAAAGGGAGGTAAGCATTTACACTTTGTTTTTAAAGGACATGAAATATACTTTATGGAAGTTTACTGGATTGCTGCTTTTAGAAGCTGAGTGTGATTCAATATGCAATGTGATGTATTTTCTTTTAAGCCTGCTTTTAAGCATAGTAGTCCTGTTTATGTATTAAAACTATTCACATGCTCAATTATATTTATGTTTAAACTTCTTGATGAGTTGGAGCTTTTACCTCCAGTATTTATCACTGATTTTTAACATTTATGTTAATCTTTCTAACATTAAAATATTAAAAATATTAAAATTCAATATAAATCTATTACATTTTTAACATTTTTGAAGGGTAACCCGTGTTATTTTGAGAACAATTCTACGTATCAAGCCTTTGCTAGCATGTACACAGATGAAATTTATAGAGCAAGCCACCCATTTGTAGAAAGAAACAGAAAATGAAAATCCTTTATTAAAGATGCTTCTGTAGATCTACTTCACAGGAGAGGAAGAAAAAGCACAAAAGATAAAAGTGGAGAGATTGATTCCACAGATTGGTAGTGAAGTTATAAGCCTGTATTCTCTGCACGGAGTTACAAGCTGTAATGGAACTGGGGAGTTAATGCTACATTTCTCCATGTTCTTAATGACATTAGCTCTTAATGAATCAGGAAGCCAGATACTAGACTGTGCTTTATCAAGGCTGAGAGTTTCACAATAAGAATGTTTGATTATATTTGTGAAATAATTTACTCATCAAACAGTGCTATTAAATGTAGGATGCCTTTACAGCACTGTTTCTATTGTTGTTTTCACATTCTATTTTGCTTGCAATAAATCATTTTGAAGCAATTCATTTTTTACACATGGAGAGATAGACAGGAGATCCTGAACTCAGCAGGTGACACATTAAATTCACAGACATGTCAGTCACATTTAAAGCATATGGCTAACTCCTACAGCAGATCACTCCAGCGGAAAAAACAGTTTCTATGCAATTCTCTATCCATGTCAAGTTGAAATAGAATTTTATTTTTCTTCACCTAGATAAAGAACTCCTTATGAATATTCTGTGCTTTGTCACATCGTGGTAACAAAAGACTAACCAGTCTCCGTACATAAACCACAGAGTTCATACCTTGAAAGGCCAGTCTAGAGCTTTTGGTGAACACCACCTTGATTACACAATATTTGTATTTCCCAACTAGAAGATACATTGGACAAATAACAATCAAGAATGATATTTCTTATCACAATAAAGAAACGTAATGCTTCAGACATCCCCACCATTGTCATCCACCTTTGACTGTCAACTGGGATAGAAGGGAAGAAACTTCTGAAGCCTTCAGGCTTCAGTCTGAGAAAATGCAGGCAGTCTTGAACTAGCCTGGAACTCTGCTCTCCTGCAGATTGTAACACTCGCTGCTGAACAGGACTGACACCTCCAGCACTGCTCCTCAGGGCTGGATTTGTTTGTAGGAATTTGTTTGGGTAAACCATACGTAAATAAGACTATTTAATGAAGTAGG
This sequence comes from Fulmarus glacialis, assembly GCF_000690835.1. Taxonomy (NCBI): domain Eukaryota; kingdom Metazoa; phylum Chordata; class Aves; order Procellariiformes; family Procellariidae; genus Fulmarus; species Fulmarus glacialis. The sequence continues at coordinate 12,659 of NW_009209697.1, forward strand.
AAAATCCCATCAAAGATAAGCTTTCACTGACAAACTATGATATTTGCAGTTCTTAGCAGGTAAGAAAGTTGGCTGCATCTTCATTTTAACATGTTTAAGGAACTACTGCACTGTGGTGTGCAAGCCTGACTTATTCAGATTGTTCAGTACCTTTTTGTTTTATCCAGCCAAAGTTAGGCTGTGGCATGTAGTTGCACTGGGTTTTAGATTTAAACTGTCCAAATCAGTTAACGTTAAGAGGTAATTTTGCACTTTGGCCTGCAAGGGATGATAAAGAATATCTGCAGCAATTGCGTATGTTTCCTCTAAGTTTCTGCGGTCTCTGTTATTTAATGTTAAACTTTGGACTGCAGGGGACTGTGCAACGCTGCAAATTTTCTCTGGATCTTTTGCATTTATTATTTCAGCTAATAGTTTTAAAGGGAAACCTTACAGTGTCACATGTTGCAGGGCAAGATGGAGTTTTTATGAATATCAGGCAGAAATTCTGAACATTGCTGAGAAGCAGCATGTTGCAATGATCAATTGCCATTTGCTATGCATCAAGAAAGTTCAGATTTTAATAGGTGATGTCCTGAGTATTTCCTTTATTGTAATTATGATTCTAGTGGGAATGTGTTTTTTTCTCTAATGCAGCCTTCTTCTGCTGCAAAATTTGTGATGAGTGTATTTCCTTTCTTTGATGCTAGTCATTAAATTTATCTATAAATGGGAGTAAAAATGGACACAAATGTGACAGATGTGACTTTCTAATTGACATTTATGGTGGAAGCTCTTTTACATTTTCATACCAGAATACCACCAGTATTTCTCTTAAGTAACATGATGGCTCTTGTCGAAGACTTACCTGAAAGGTCAGTTGTGTAGGCTATAGCTCTCGTTCTCCCCGGTTGCTGCTGCTTCACATTCCTTCACCAGCTGACATTAGAGTGAAAGCAAGTACCGCAGCCAGGAGACCTCCACTTCACCATTAAAAGATCCCCTAAAGAGAGCAGGGATGTGACTTCTCGTGTCTGTGGTGTAAGGCGTGACTCAAAGAAAAGTGGCATAGCAGCCCTGTGACTGCTCTCTTTGTCAGGTAGGCTTTTTTGGCATGTGATGCAACCTGCAGGCTGCTTAGCTTTATGCAGAAAATTAATCTGCCTCTCTTTGCGATCCCTCCAATGTGCAGCATGTACTCTTTAGCCAGGTGTGATAATCAAGGCATTGTCACATGCTGATACTGTGGTGTGTTTCTAATGGGGTGTGTTTCTAATACTTTTGGTTAAGGCACGTTGAACACTAAGCATAAATTAGAATAAACTCTCTGTATCTGTAGTAATTCTTCTATACATCTGATTTTATTACATGTTATTTAAATGTTATACGTACCAAACCTCTGCATGAATTTCTGTATCCATCTTTTCCCATTCCTTCATGAAGTAAAACTGTGCAGGACCTGGGGGCAAATAGGAAGAGAAAGCAAGAAAGTTTCTTGTCATTAAGCTTTATGCACATTATATTATAAAGAAGGCTAAATATCTCTGTCTGAAAAATAGTCCACTTACAGACCTGAAGAAAAGCTTTCCTAATTCCATTAGAGAGAAGTAAGAGATTCTGCAGAAGAACAGAATTGTACAATCTTCGGTCAAATGTCCAGAGAGCAAGTAAAACTAACGTGGTCAGGCAGGAGGATCAAGGACATTGCTTAAGCTGTGTAAGTAGAGTAAGGTACATGCGAAGATTTCTAATTGCAGACCTGAGAAGTGCAGATGGATGCATCTATATCCAGTTTTTATGATTTACGTCGACAGGGCATATGCTACCAATACTGGGAATTATTTTCCCCTGACATAAAGGTCTCTCAATAATTGAAATTTGACCTGAACGTGAGGGATTGGTTGGGGCAGTTCAGTATTATCAAATTTTCCATAAATTTCTTGAATGGATTGACCTTTAGCATATTTTTAAAACTCTAATGTTTCCCACTGCATCTCTGTGATGGCCTAAATTTATATCTCTATTGCTGTGTAGCAGGAGATGGGGATTGAATGTGTGCTCATGCTTTCCTTCTCCTCCCCCCTATCCTCCCCAGTCAAGTTCTGGAAACATTTGGTCATAGGTGAGAGTTTTCAGCCTTCTTTTAACATGAGAATTGGTGAGATGAGTTCCATCTAATGCATTGATGTTTTAAGGTTAAAAAAATTTTCATTTACTCTCTGAATCATTAAATTCTTGTGCTTTTTTTTTTTGGTGAAGGTATTAATCCCCCCCCTCCTTTTTTTTTGTTACAGTTGTTGTGATATACAGAGGTGTTTTTCCTTTTAATTGGTGCACATCTCTTACATGCATGCAAACTATTTCAGTACAGTGCTTCTCCATTTGTGGAGTTCATGGCACTCTCTCTTTCTGATCATCAAAATATTCAGTAGGTGCTCATATTTGGATCAGGAATTTCTCCCTCTGCTGGTTTTCCATGAGTGTGTAGATTTGCATCCCACATTTATCCTTGTAATTTTTTTAGTGAACTTCTCTGAGGACCAGAAATGAGTTTACTTTTTTGGAAGTAATTAATAGTACTGAACTGATTGTCTTCCCCTTAAGCTTTGATCATTACTAGCTACTACTGAAAATCTTTCATCTTAGCTGTATTTCTAAACAACGAAGAATTTACACTTTTGAGAGTTTTTAAGCAGGCTCATGCTGGTTCAGATTCACAGGCATCACCGGTATGATCACTTCTTTGGGGTTTTCTGGCTTCTTGAGGTGTCTCTGTGTGCACATGTTCTCCATTAGTTTCTTGCATATTGTTGACCTCCGCAGGTACCTTCCAACTTCAGTTATTCTTGCAGTCTGTGACTCTTGTGATATCAGGGCGGTAGGAATGATAGGTCAAGCATCGTTTAGTATGAGATTTATATATAGCTACATATAGCTATATTTTTTATATATATATGTATATATAGTTACTTTACAGACACACTGAACACCGGTTAGGTAATAGCACAAAACCAGTATGAAGCTAAGCCCAAAAATTAAATACACCGCTGTAAATGTAAATATATGCTTTTAGAGTAGCCAGTTTTAGAAGGCTGAAAACAACTATGAACCAAATCAGCTGGGGGAGAGAATGTAATCAGAAAAATGAGAATGATAATGGAGAACTCTTTAGGATAACTTCCTGAGGTAAAGATGTGTCTCTTAAAGGCTTAACAAAAAAGAAGTGCATACTGGTTCTTGTTTCTGGGAATGTTCAGTGCAGTTCTTGCAGATTTACATATTCATAATTTTGGACAATGAAATACAATTTTTTTTTAAATTTTTTTTTCCTATATGGGGTTGTTGGTATTTGGCAAATATGCAGTAATATAATTTTGCATAAATGTATGTAAAAGGTGTTTTTCTTATCTCTCTGAAAATATCTAATAGAGTGGGTTTTAATAATTCTTTGGTAAAAATATTTGTGGAAGTTAATGTCTGTATCAGAGTTGTATATTGTATATCTGTTCATTTTGGCAATATGCATCAATAGCTCTTTTCCCATTTCACTTCAAATCTTGAATTTAAGCATTTTTTTTCCTATGAGAGAATGCTTCTTTCTTTTGAAGTCCAAAGTTCCATGGGCAGGTTTAAATCAAAATAAACATACCTGTGTTAGAAAGCCGATCCTTCATGTTTGGTGAAATATGGCATAACACAGGAAAAGGTCCATCTGGAGTAACTTGTGATTTAAATGCTTACTGTTACTCTGCTTTTGGTGGTGATTTTGCCCTCCACGTTTACAAGATGCTGTAATTACTATTGTGAATACCTGGTTCTCTTGAGGTACTTCTTGGAAGATCATAGATGCTTTTTGATTATTTCTCTATCACTGGATCTCTAAATATTTCTGAAAAGATCTGTGCCCTTTGAACTACAGTATGTTTTACCATCCTTGGTAGCACTCTGAGTGGAAGATTAGAAATGGATTCTTTCTTAATTGTATACTAGAATGGCCTAATCCGCTTTATGATGAAGTAAAAGTGAGTGTCTGTTGAAAGCAAGTGGCATTGGAGCACACCATTATACATGACAATTTTTAATACCTGAAATCATTTAGCTACCATTTATTATTTTAGAGGCAAATTTTAAAGCTCTTTCTGAAAACTTAGCTAGGTCACTATTAATATATGGAGGGGAAAAAAAAAATGGAAATTGCATTTTATAAGTCTGTTATTTGCAAGCCAGTAAACTAACAGCCTGGTCCAAGCATCATTCATAGTTGCCATAAATTTCCTATTTTCATTAGTAGCACATAATATAAGAAAAAAACCAGACTTAACTGTTATAAAAATGTCTATAGTTTGACTTAAATTGCTTGTACAATTGCTGAACTTCAAATCAAACAACAAAAAAGAAAATTTAATGTATCTTTGTTGTTCAAGCAAGCTCTGTTAAGGGTCATGAAGTATTTGATAATTGCCTTATTTGGCAAGCACTGATTAATAGCAGATATATTTTTACTTCACTTTCCCTATTTTTCTAATCGGGGAAGAATGTTCTTTGAAAAAAGAAAATCTGTTTTGTTTTAAAGTGTTAGTCATTGCAATATATAGTTTATTTTGTTCCTTAAACATAGACTAACCTTTGCTACGAATATGGCAGGAGAGATCCACTGCAGCCATTACTGACTGTATCAGTAGTGTGTCCAGAATGTTTTTCAGCAACAACCTTTTTTAAGTGATGTAATTCTACTCTGTAAATCTCTTTTACAACTACTGTTGTGTGCTTATTATGAACTACAATACAGTTCCGATAGAACACAGTTTTATTAACTATAAATGTTGGTTGTGTATGATCTTCTCCTGGAGAAATAGTTTTCTGGCACATTTAGGGTTTTTTATTGTTTTATTTTTCTTATATTTTCCAAGAACCCCTTAGTTGCTCGGAAAAACAAAGTGGTTTCTTATGTCATTGATCAAATGTCCATGTAATTGATTTAGATCTTCTTTATTCTATCCTTTCTCTAGAATAGAATCAGGGAAGAGGATGAAAGGAAATAAGAGAATTTGACAGTTTTCTCCCTGTTGGTTTGTATGCTGGGTAATGACCCATTCTTTTAGTATTTTCAGATCAGTGTATTTCAGTTGTAGTTTGATATATTTCACATCTTGCTGGCAAATTATCAAAATGAATATCAAAAGTTGTTTAGATTACCTTCCCCAAACCCTCCCACAGAATTTGGCAAACATTATTTTAAGTTTAAACACTTGTCAACAAACTACTGTTTAGACACATCATTCATTTGCTGATAACGTTTTTTATATCAAACCAATATACAGTGTATTCTTGATTCTTATACATTTCTTCTGACATTTTGTATTCCTGTAGATGCAAAAATACTTCTTTCAAAGCAGTGAGAATTATTTTACTGTATTATAAATCCGTGCCAGCTTTCTTTTGTTTGTTGATTTTTCCCAATCTCTGAATAGTGTGGTTGTTTTCACTGTTTTCTTTTGTTGTTTGTTCTTTCTTTTGCTTTTATAACCTTTTTATGTGGGGCATTTGTATTTGCCTTGGAATTATGTATCTCTTTTTTGCTCTCTCTTATCTGTTCTGTGTAGTATTGCCTCCTTTTGTTCTGTAGTACATATTGGTTTTGTTTTTTCAGCTCACATATTCCATCTTCCTCCTAGACACTTCTTATCCTATTAAAAAAAAAAAAAAGCAAAAAGGCTCTGTTACATTACTATACTGTGGTATAACTTTTTTGTGATATTGTCAAAGTTACTCCATGGCAAGGACTATAACTAAATCTCTTCTCCCTACCCTAATGAATCCCTCTGTAATGTACACAAAAGAACAGTGGCAACAGAACTTCTAGGTTCAAGTCAGAGCGAGACTTCTTGCCAGATTGGAAATGAACTTCACAAAAGTTTAAAGTAGGAGTTCCTCTATGTCTGATAGACCTGAAATAATACTACTTCCTCTGTTGTGGAAAATGTTACTAGTTGTTTTCTGATTTTTTTTTTTTTTTTTGGGGGGGGGAGGGGAGAAGCAAATGCCATCATCAATACATTCTTAGTTTCCATCTTGTTTGTTGAATAGAAATTTTATAAATCTGATAGATGAGGGAAAATGTCAATATCAGAAAAAGGTATACGGTGCCTTATTCAATAAAAGTAGTAGTGTTTTACGATGATGGCTTGATTTCTTGGTAATTAAACATGGCTAAGCAAAGATTTGTTCCTTAACCAGGAAAGGAAATCAAAATATCAAGCAGAACCTTAATGAGAAACATACATTTAATTAAACTGCAAGTGTTCAGGGAAAAAAGTTCATGTTTGGAACTGTTCTTAGCTCAACTGGATCATGACCAAAGACCCTAGATTGCTACTGCAATACCTCCTGTGATGGACTTGGTCATAAATAAAATATTTGCATGCGTGTAAGTGTCCCAGATATCTGGAAGTGGGAAGAACAGAGGGCAGTGATGGCTACTTTTCTGTGTCTTTGAACAAAACAAAATCTCATTCTGGCTACCCAATTTATCATTTAACTCCAGAGAGCTGAGGAAGTGTTAAATTCCTGCCCTGAATGTAATTGCAAGTGTGGACAGGCTTACAGGTGCATAAGTGAGGATATAAATATGCATATATATACACTGGAGCGATGCTTCATTGTTATGACAGATGAGCACTCAGAATCAAACAGGACTTTTTAGTCCCCTCGTTAGCAATACACACTTTGGTATTGCTGCAGTGGGCTATTTACTGATCCACGTCCACCTCCCACATGAGTAGGAGAAGGGCATCTTCTTAATCTTCCCCTCTGACCGAGAGGCAGGGTGTCTTCAACATCACTTTCTTTGAGTGTTAGACCACTATTGCAGCCTTCTTCACAGGGCTGTGGTCCTTTGCTGAAATCCCAGTAATTTCTTTAATCCAGTACGTGGTTTTATCATTGGATCTGCAGCTGTGTAGCACAAGAATGTCTGGCCAAAATGCTGCCTCGCTGAACGGTACGTTCTCTCCTTATGAGGTTACTTCCTTTCTCTCCAAATCACATCACCTTTTTATACCAGGAGGAATTTACACTAACGTCCTGCTTGTGATCATGTGGCTGTGTTGCACCATGTCAATGCAGTTTTTGAAGGAAAGCATTCTGTACACTAATGAGGAAAGACCTTTGAATTTATATTCTTCTGAAGAATTGGTAGTAAATTAAAGACAGATAGCTTAACTGATTCTTTACATAATTTAAAGAAAGAAAACATTCCCCTTTTCATAGCCTTGTTGTGAGTGTTTAATTCTATGCTTCAAAGTTTATTGAGTTTTCTGAGCTATATTGAAAAATATGAATAATTGATATTTGAAATTATTACTATTTTTCAGGTAAAGTTGTTTTTACCAGGACTTTCCATAATCTGGAAAGAAATACATTCAATTTTTTTATACAACACTTCTAAAACAGATTTTGCTATGCAAAAATGCATTTTAGAAGATTAAGCCAGAATGTCACCTTATCTAGTCTTCTGTGACCCTCTGACATGTGCTAATCTGAATTTATTCCTATGATCTCATGATTTTACTAGTCTATAAAAGCAAGTTATTATCACTGTACACATTCAGAATAATAGCACTTAGTCTTTACGTAATGATTTATCATTTATTTCCCTCCACATTACACATGCTAATTCACGAGGTCTCATTCTGTGCGGTAGAACAGTGTTATTAAAACCCAACTTATGGGTAGGTAAACTGGGGCACACAGAGTTTGAGGGCTTTGCCAGCTGGCTGACGGCAAGTCAGCTTTAATGAGGGATAGGCTCAGACTGTCTTGATTTTCAGTCAGCTTACATATATTACCCCATCAGCTGAATATAGCTCGCTTGAATTTGAAGTCATGTTGCTAAACAAAGCTCTCCCATGTTAGCGTGCATGTGAAAAAAATCATGTCTTCTGGAAGTGGAAGTGTTGTTTCACTGTGGTGAAGGAAGTCAGGGTTTGGCTATGTGAGGTACTCCATTGAATAATTGGAAAGCTTTACTCTGTTTTGCTGTGAGACTGTAATCTGTATTATAGATGTAACCCATTTTATAGTACTCTCCAGTCTTGATGGTAGTGATTTTCCTCTCTTCTTAAAGGCAAATTATCTTTCATTAATCTCAGACATGCTCCAGTTAGAGGATTGTTGGTATACAGGTAATTCGTGTTGGTCTGGTTTTTTTTTTTTTTTTAAAGGTCTCCCTGTCATCTGCACACTGCATAATTTTCTAGGTCACTGAAATTTTCTTGTGGAAAAAAATAATTCAAAACTTGTATATGTATAATACTTCAGAGCAACACTGGTGCTTACAATCTTACTGGAAGTCTTGATAACAGATTTCTGGTTAGCTAGTTAGGCTGTTGACAAGAAAGAACAGCCACGAGTAATGCTATAGACCCTATGCAAATTCCTCCCCTATTACCTGCCAATCTCACTTTGTTCACTAAATCTCAAAACCAACAGCTCTAAAGCAACAATTTAAAACTGCAATTGCTCATGTGGAGCTGTTATGTACACCCAGTTATCTGAGTACCGGTGTCATAGCTCTGTTGTACCCAAGATCTACTGGAGTAAAACCAGGCAAGCACATTAGAAATTGAGACAGGTGGTGGGGAAATATTACATTTATGGTATGATAGATATGATCACAGTTCTCTGCAGACCACATTTTGTCCTCAATTACCATTTCCCCTGCCAATGTCCACTACTACAAGTGAGAATTATGGGTGAGAAAAGAGAAAGAATTAGAGTGTATTCCTATCTGCTGGATTTGTTTCCCATGCAACTTTGCTGCAGCTAAAGCAATTGTCAATTAAACTTGTTCTTTGCTCTGCTACAAAGAAGGAAACGGATTAATCTGAGCTTTCTAAGGACAGCATTTGACCACTAGGTGTATTGATTTAACTATGTATTAAGTTTACTCAAGGAGAAATATTTGTCAAGTGGACTGTTACTTTGGTAGGATTGTAAAACATACATTAAAGGATCATATGCAACAGATTTTTTTCATATATATATATTCATATATATATTCATA
>NW_009209698.1:0-34114 GCF_000690835.1 Fulmarus glacialis
TACAGAACAATGTTTAACAACAAGCATAAAATAACAGAAATTAGTAAAATTACAAGGGGGTGTAAAATTCAATTTAAAGTTCCTGTTGCAGTCGGCGACCATCCGAATAAAGTGTCCCACCAATGATGTTCTCCATCTTTCTTCACTCTTTCTAAGACATGGTGTATTTCTTTTGTATCATGATGGACAGTAGTTAGAGTCTTTTGTCCATGATTTTGAATTCGTTGTAGTACTTGGTTCAGGTCATCATGTTGCAACAGTTTTCTCACCAATGTGAAGTTCATTCCAATGGGGGTAGGTAGTAAATTTTGATAGGGTGAATAGTTTGATTGTAGCATCTGATGAGTTGTGACAGGGACTGAATAGTTGAAGTCACATCCTATGCTTTTGGTGAAATTACAAATACAGACATTTGAACGATTATTTGTTTTTACAGTGATGTTATCTGTAAGTATAGAATCACAAAGAGTTTTTAAACAAATGCATCCATTTCCAACATATATTAGTACAGTTTCGGGGGTTTCATCAGGATGTATTTCAAAATGACAAATCCTTTGTTCAGTGTCAAGACAAATGTCTTGGGCTTTTAGGGTATTGCCTTCACAAATGAATCCTTGTTGTTTTCGTACAACACATGTATCTACATCAATAGTTTGCCATTTGTTTTTATTTTGTTGGGCCCATACTCTATGTTCCAGTGGATGGAGTACAGTTCCGTTGTGATTCAATCCTAGCGCAATGATTGGGTATATGGTGTACACCGAAGCATTGCGTATTGTCAAGACAAAAGCTGTCACTTTGTTGTTAGTGGGATTATAAGTGAAGTTAACTAAATGCCACCAAGATTGGAATTCTTTTTCAAATTTAGTTGCATTGTCTCAAATTACCTTTCAAATTTCAGTGGGTAATATGCCTTCATCTCCTTCCCTTATAGTGGCTGCTACAGTATATTGTATCCACAATTGAGCTTGGATGCAGCTAAGGGCTAGAGAAACATTGTTTTGGACTACGTCAACTGTATCTACAGTTAACTGGTGGTCTTTTTCACTAATTTTTTTCCCAGTTGGGTAAAACATTAGCTATAAGCCATTGACTAGTTCCTAATTTTGTTAATGAAGATTGTAATGGGTGTTCTAAATTATGTAAATCGCTTGTGGCAGAGCTTATTTTGTTTACTAAAACCTCAGCGTCTATGCTGTTTAGTATTCCCAGCCCTGTTCCTAGGATACCAGTTGCATCTTTCCTTGATCGTGTTTTGGAGAGGCGAGGGTTCGTCCATGTAACCACGCTAACCATCCTGTATAAGATGTAGTCAGGAATGGTGAGCAGGTGGGTTTAATTTTAGAGATGTTAATTTGCATTGATAACTCCACTCATTTAAAGGACCATGATGGGTTAAATAGCACTTGTTGTTGTCCTATGTTTTTAACTATGTAGGGACCAATGTTATAAGCATAAGGAGATAACATAGTAGGAGGTTGGGTTAGTAAGAATGGTTGTTTTATATCAATTTTGAATTGAAAGCCATGGCTGGAATTGGGATTGGTCCAGAGACACATTATAAGTGTTGCACGGGATACGGTAAAGGTATATCAACATTCAGGTTTAAATGGACAGATATGTATGTTATTTTCTTCTTTGTCTTTATCTATAATAATGTGTAATGTTGTTATTATACACTTAGTATAATTTTTAATTTGGCATCCTACTGAAATGGTATCTCCTTTGGTTCCCTTTAAAGATGGAGTTTGTTGATTTCCATTCTCATCTTCAGTAATCCGTTCTTGTTTATTAAAGGTGATGTTATTGTGTAATGTTTTTACAGATAAATTTAGATTAGGTGTAGGTACATCAACAAGTACGTATGCGTCAACCCATGGCCACCCCGTCATACACGGACTTAACGGGTTGCATTCAACAATCATAAAATCAAATAACAGTTCTATTCCACGTCTACCCCAGGAGCAAAATGCGAGTACAGGTTGGGTAAAAGTGAAATTGTGCCAACAGTTTGGTTCTGGTGTTTTGTAGCAGAATTTTCTATATTTGAAGAATGTGTTTCTAACCAGCACAGCTGCTGGCAGATGAGGACCCCTCTTTCCAAGGCTCAAGGTGATGTGGATAACTTGCTACCTGGCAGTCCTTGTTTGTTGGAATAACACAAAGGATGACCAAGGCATCTTCGAAAGTGGAAAAAACTTGATAGTGCTTTCTCAGTAGGCTATCACTAAATAGACCGTTGGCAACTCCAAGATTTTGAGATGTGAAAAGAATTTAAAGACTAGGCCAAATTCCCTCAGATCCATAATACCTAAAGGTGAAGTCAGATTTGTGAATTCTGCCCAGTGCTCATCTCTCATTTCAGTGAAGTAGAGGTAAGGATGAGAACGATACGTAGACAATCCAAAAAGGACTACAGCATGACAACACCAAAAAGTTAGGTTGCTGGTCCCAATATGTTGGAAGAAGATCATGTTGTACATTTGGTCAATCTAGTTTAAACTATTTCTAGAGAACACACACAGTTTTATTAGAACCAGTAATGACTCATGGTTTGTCTTTCATTATTTAAGCTGAGAGAGTAAAGTCTTCCTTGCCCTTTAGTATATTTCTACTGCAGTTCTAGCATTGTTTTTTTTTTAACTAGTTACATAATTGGAAGTTTATAGAGCATGGGGAAAGATTGAAGACATTTGATTTATTTAAAGCTAGAGAAGAGAAAATTAAGACAAGAAATAATAGTTTTCAAAGTCATAGAAGGCTGGTTCAAGGAGAAAAGTAATAATCTATTCACTATGCCCAGGACTAGAAATAATGGGTTCAAACTGCAGCAAGGAAAAATATTTCACAGAAGTTTCTAGCAGTTTGCCAGTGAAACTGAGTGCTGAAATTGGCTGTCTGGAAGGCCTGAGGAGTCTCCACCACTGAAGATCTTAAAGGAAAGGTCTTTTGTGCATGAACAGAATGGGATGAACTTCTGAGATCTTTTTCAGTTTTATGTGTCCTGTGATTCTATGATTTTATGCTATCAGATTTTATGACCAAACCTTCTATGGCATGATGCAGTAGAAAAAACAGCAGAGACATAACTGTAGAGGCTATGGGAAGCTAAGCCTCCGACATTTATGGCTGTCATTGTGTTGAAAAATCAAATTAGTTTCTCTCCAAAGAAATAGAAAAAGCTGAATGCATGTGCACCAAATTAACAAGACATTGGCATCTTCCTGATTGTACTGTTATTTCTGAAGCTTAATTTTGCCACAAGCCTAATCTAATTGATGCTTTGTTATTCTGCAGACCACTAACGATGAAAATACCTATCTCAATGCAACCTTGCAATTTGCTTTTACCTTTCTACATTTTTCCACTCATTTAAATTTCAGTCTTGAAATCAGTAACAGGACAACTTTATATTTAATGAATTGTATTATACATCCCAGATGTTTTGCTATTTACAACTTTGTTGGTGAGAAAAACCCTATCCCAACCCCTCTGCCGAATTATGAGTCCTTATTTTAAGACCAGCTAATGTGAGCACTATTCCAAGTCTGAACTTATGCAAGACATCTGCTACTTCCACATTCTCTGTTTATATCAATTAAGTCTTCAAGAACAGGCAAGCCCATCTGTATTATTTTTCTAGTTCAGTCTCAGAAAAAGCAACTCTCTTCTCAATCTTGGAGCCTGCTTATATTCAGATACACCTAAAACTTAATCCGTGTCACTTCAAATTCTCATTCACTAATGAATTCATCACCTTGGTGGCAACACTTGTTCTTCTCCAGCTATCCCTGAGTAGCCCTTTGTGATCATGATGATTGATAAGTCTCTTGGATCAATGCTATGAGATTTTTAGCACAGATATTGTAATACATATTTTAATGATGGATATGTCGGAAGCCAGATGCATAGTAATGATATGTTTTGAAGCCCTATTTTGAGATCATTATCCTTCTAATCTTTGAAGGTCTGATTATAAAGGACTCTTATTTCCATGATAAATAGGTGCTACGTTATTCCTGGCTTCCTTTACTTATGGTATCCACTCTGTGTAATTCAGGATGAATGAACAAGAGATTTACTAGTTATTACTGATGTTCTTGCTCATAGAATTGCAGGCAAGTAGCATAAAAGTGGGGATAATTTCCTAGAGAAATGAGCAGCAGACAATGGGGAGCAGGTAAGAGAACAAAGATACTTCTGTTTGGGGTTCTGAAGCTGAAGGTTTATCATAGGGTTAACGGTTGGGAGGGGATAGGACAGTTGACATGTCAGGTGCTGTGTCTTAGAGCAATCACTCTTGGAGCATACAACTTCTGGCTAATGTAGGGGCTGAATTTAGTTGTGCCTGACCTGGCCTGTCTTAGGTTTTGCTGTATGGAGTTCCACACCCTGTGTGCAGGGTGGCAAATGGTGCATACCTAGCAAAAAAGAGAAATATGTTAGTTCTGTAATAAAAATGTGTACTTTACTGCAATACATTAAGAAAGTTAATGCATCTCCAACAAAATAAATACCCTTCATTTCAGGATGTCAAATAAATAAATCACATGATGTTGCACCACAAAATTTCCTTGGTTATATACAAAAAGAATATCCCCAAAACATGTGGATCTCTCCAAAAGAACATAGTTGTTCGTTTCTTCTTTATTATTTATTTATTTGATAGCTTGAAGCGCAAGCATGTCCCTCAGGTGATATAAATATCTCTGTGAGTACTCTGCATTAAGTTACTTGGATTTTTTTCACTGCAGGAGACCATACTAATATGAGGTTGCTGTTGATACGCTTAAGATTTCCTAAAGCAGGGCTGGTATAATTACTCCCTATTTCATGCTACTATGACTGCTTACACAGTATGTGAGTTGACCATTTATTGTTAATTTTTGTATTTCTGCCTTGTATTAAATATATATGCTATAAGTATACTTTGCTTTTCATCAAGCACTCATCAAGCTTCCTTAATAGCTTTATGTAATGGTCTTTATCAAAAGCCTTTATCAGAACCTTCTTGAATTAGTTAATGTTAATGGAGCACTTTGAAAATGAAAAAATGCTGTATAAGTGTTCAGTAGTATAGTTATATAAAAAAGTCCTCTTATTAATCATTTTGCTAATTTTGAAATTTATTTTATTATAAATTTTTAGAACAATATTATTTATATACAAAATATTCAGGATTATAACCTGTCCCAATGAAGAAAGCAAATTAAGAAACCAATTTAAAAAAATTGAATTAATAAGAATTTTAAAGCTCAAAAGTCTTCATTTTTTTATTCCATTAATTCCTTTGTGTACCTAATTTTCCTCCTGTCTCAGATTCTTGAGCCTTCACTTGGCTTCACAATAGCTCTTTGCTGTCAATTGAGTTAATAGCTTTCCTCTGTCTCTCTCGATGTATATATGCCAACTAAACACAACCGTCTATTTCTACTTCACCCTTAAAATAGCACCTATTTTTAATCTACTCTTCAAACTTATTCTCTTTGTAATATTTTGTTTTCTGACTCAAAAGAAGTAGTACAACATAACTTCTTTGAACGTTTCTATCTGAGCATTTTTTTGCTTAGAGAAGAGATACTATCACTTTATGTCCTATCTAAAAGTAATTGGGCTCACTGCCAAAATGTCTTCCTCTTAATTAGCCTGAATCTTTGATGAGATAATGGATAGAGTATTATATGTATACTCAGAAATGCATATTGAGCCTTACAATCTGCCACAATTGCACTACCATAAAATTTAGCATGGTCTGGTTCTACATTTTTGGGGTTTCTTAACAATTCTTTGGTTTACAATGCAGATGAGATAAGGACATAATTTTAGAAATTATCAGTAGTTTTCAATAGTGTAATAACTGTAAATGATTGTATTTGCATAATCATCCTGTGGCATTTCTACACATAAGGTTATTCACATTGTAGTCTCTCAAAAGTAATCTCTGTTAATTTGTGGGGGGTGTCACAGGTCATTTATCTCAGCTGGGCAAAATTAAATTTCAGATAAATTAAATCAAAATTCTTACTGGACTTATCAAGTGGGTAAGTAAATAAGTAAATAAGATTGAATGAGTTTCTCAGACCAGGCAATTTCTTCCTTAGATCTACAGAGAGAAAGAGGGACAAAGTGTCATCACATTTTCTCTTCCTGCTGCTACCTTGCTAACTGAAATTGCACATCTCCAGAGCATTAGTGCCAGAGGCGATGGCTTCCTCAGGTACCCCAATTCAGGTGCCTGTGGGATCACTTTAGTCCATATAAATCAGATTAGCATGGATATATTATTTACTCCTAAAACAGTCCTGGTTTGTTGTGAATAAAAAGGCCTGGGGAATACTCACATGGCAGGTCAGAGAGACAACAGTTGCCTCTGGGGCTAGGGACAGCAATTTTTCAACCAGTGTAACTGCAGCTAGAAGAAGATTGTGATTATGCTAATGATATGACAGTAGAGATTAGCTCTAGGTTATCTTAATGCATAAATGCATTCATGTGTACAGATTAAAGTCCTTCTTAAATCTGTACTTGGTTAGGCCTTAGGCTGTGACTAGGACTTGCAGTGTCAAAAATTTACAGTGGGACATCCTAATTGGAACTGCAGTGGTCATAGGGAATTAATTTGATACAAATTTTCTCATAGATTTTTTTTGGCCCATGTCCCTCAACTCCGCTGAGCAGAGATTTACTAAAGTGTGGGGAAAATATAAAGGTACGAAGAGGAAGAACCCTCTAATAATGCTGGCTGCTGCAGTGTGTCCTCCTGTGTTAAGTGATGTGGATGCAGCCATGTAGCTGCTCAGCCCTCTATTCAAAGCAGGAAAGTATTTGCTTTAATTTGTTATGACAACGGTAGCTTATAGATGTTGCAATATTTAAATACATTTGCTTTCTGTATAAATAGAGTATTAGTGCTCATTTAGTAGGCAAAACTCTTTCATCAGCTTATCATTATGTATTTGTAAAGTGTTTTAGTCTATTTGGTCATTCATTTGCTCTGTAGAGAGCCATGATGCTTTCTGTTATATTGTAAAGGTCAGATCTAAAAGGATTATATGTTCTAAAGTAATAACACCCACCAAGGTAAAACTGTCATTCTGAAAAATCTTGCTTAACTACCATGTAAAGACAGCCCATACTTTATAGGAAGTCTTTATTGTCTTTATGCTCCTCATATGACCAGAACTGCACCTTTATGAATCTTTTAAATTGTCCTGGTTTGTTCGTTATCTCATGACTAGGTCCAGCCAGGATGTTGAATTTCAGTGTTTCACTTCAGTCCCCTGGGAAACCTCAGCCTAGATGGTATTCTCAAACTAAGCTGTAAGGCGGTGGAGTTTCAGTTGCTACTTTCCTAAAAAGCACAGAGAGAAGAGGAGGCTGTGGGTGTATTTTCTAAAATATCTTGTGACAGAATATTTTCTGAGGAAGGTAGGAGGCCCAAGTTCAGACTTACTTTTCTGCCGGAGTTGATTCAAACTCACATCTCCAATGAATGTGCCCTAATTAGAAGGATTTTAAGTAGAGTAAGCACGAATAGGAAGCCTGAATGCTTAACCTACAGAACCAACAGTGGGAGCAGGGGTTGCAGTGCTGAGCAATATAAAACCACAGTCTGCTAGTCTCTTTTTCTATCATGGGAGAAAAAGCTGATACCAGAGGGTCTACCATTCCAGCAAAGAGATGCCCAATAAAATCCATTGACTAGAAGTGAAAGTTAGATTATACAGAAAATAAATTAAGCCTAATGCACACTGAGAAGAATTAACCTCTGGAACAAAATTATTTAAGGACAGACCATCAGCTCTGTAAATCAAAATCTATGTGTTTCCAAAAGAGAAACTGTTGCACAAGCACATTAGGGGTTTCCTTTAGAAAAAAACCTCATACAGCATGCAGTATGTTATGTGGGATTTTGAAGGAAGGTCTTCATAGGTGTGAACGCATGAAAAATCAAACTTTCCTTAAAAGCTCACATGAGCCCAATGCAGAGTACAGACAGCAGAAGTGAGGACTTAAATACTTCTTAAGAAGCTGAGCCAAAATACTGGCCTATGGAATAGTGCTATTTTTCATCTCTCCTTTCATAGCTCCAAAGCACAGCTTCTTAGCAGAGATCAGAGTATTTTCAATTGCTTTCTTTCTAACAGGTGAATATTTTATTGAAATATTCAGTTTGGCACAAGAGCTGATGTTGATCAGAAGTCTGTAGTGTACATTATGTAAGACACATCTGGACTGTTTTGCTAGGATGGGTCTTTGTCAGCTGTTCCTGAATTCCTGAAACTGTGTTGCTTCTGGTACCTTTCTTGAGATCTGTTTTCTAGCCTTCCTGAGCACAATATTAAGTGATACTTAGGTAATGCTTCTGCCACCAAAGTGCCTTCCATGGAAATGTTGATTTACGTGACATGATCCAGAGCCATGTCCTTGTTATAGAATTTAATTATTGTGATAAAAATGTGGCTTTCACATATTTTGATTAGTTGACTTGGACTCAGTTACTGCTTTAATTAGATATTTGACAAGAAAAATCTTCGTGTTGCTTATGGAGTCACATAGATTGCCATGCCGTTATTTCACAGAACATTTATATAGACTGCTTGCTATCATCCCAATTCTGCAGGCATTGTGAAAAATTGAATTTTTGCCATCAAAGCCTCAGTAGTTGTAGATTGGATCCCATATTGTATTTACTTGAGCAGTATTGATCTTTCACTTTCTATTTCATTAGCTAGAACTCCTTATTCATGGAGGCTCTGAATTTAATGATAAGCCTAATATAGTACTCACTGATTTCTTATTATTTTGTGAGCAAGAATCTTTTTGTTATTTTTAAAATACCCCAAAGCAAGAGAGAGAGAGAAAAAAAAAAAATTAACAGCCACAACAGCAGATCTTGGTAACATAAAGACAGAGTTTTTCACTGCATAATCATCCATTTGTCATCTGCATTGCCACTGGAGATTCATGTTAATTATGCTCATTCATCTGAACCAGCCACAGGGGAAGTTCTCTAAACAGCTTAAGGCAGTCTGGCTACTGAAGACACTCCTTTTATTCCTGTCTGCACGTTGTGTTACTCACTTAACTTGAGCAGTCAAGAGACTAGCACCTGCAAAATCCAACGATAAACTAAATACAGTAACAAGACACATATACATTAAAAATGCCAGGATATAGAGGTGCTTTAAATTTGTGAGGTCTGAGATAAAAATAATGTGTAATTTTAAATAAACACAAGCATTCATGTGGAAACAGACATTAAAGGAGTTTTAAAGTTGTATTGTCAAATGCCCAAAACTTAGCAAGTGCCAGATTTCTAATTCTCAATTTCTCCCCACTGATGAAAGCAAATTAAGATATAATCTTTGATTACATTGTTACATGTTATATTTTCTTTCATAAAAGCCTGTGCTTATTCACTGCTTAGTATGAGCATTACTTTTTATATGGACAAAACAATGCCGTAATTCTGGTTGAAATGGATGAACAGGTTTTCCTGAAATTTTGTTTATAAATCCCAACAAAATCACATATATCCATGATATGGAAAACGTCATCCTCACACCTAGTAAAGCTGTAGCAAAATGGATGCAAGATCTTATGAAAAAAAGCACTAAACAATCTCTAGAATTAGATAAAGGTTAGATGGCCATGTGAATACTTAGAGATTTGTGGTAAAAAATAAATGTCATTTATGTAACCTTCAGTTATTCCTTTTCTTTTGTGTGTGTTTGTGCTGCATATGTTAGTCAGGGAGCAAGATCTAAATAAATTATAAGGGATTACATCTGAATTAGGAAAAATCATCTTGCTGCAACAAATATAACTTTCTTCCCGCAAGAAAGGGTATCAAATCCACATTTGTCTTGTTACAAAATACAATATTCAAAGGAGTCGCATCAGATAAGACAAATTAATTCAAATGAGTTCACCTGAGAAAACCCACCAGTAACTAAACTACTGTAGACAATGACTTACAACCCTGAAGACCCAAAAAAAAAAAAAATCTTAAAGTTTAAATATTTTTGGCTTATCATCCTGGGAAATGTCAATAGAATATTGATCGTACTTAAAAAAGTAGTAAAAAATATATTGTCTAAAGAAAAATATGTCTTAAACTATTTTTTCACATGCCTGACAGGTTGTCTTTGATCTTCCTGATAAAAGTGTCCTCACATTAGAGCTGATATTTCGCCTTGTACATCAAGGACATCATCCACAAAAAAAGTGCCTTTTCTGGCTCATGAAAAATAGTTGTGAAAAAGGAATGCTGCTGAAATGTTACTGAATCAGACAGTGCTCCAGAAGAGGAAACCCCACTAGTAAGTGAGACAACAGGCAAACCGGTCTCCTGGAGACAGGACAGATACCTGTCTGCTCTGGTGCTGCCTGACAGATGTCTGCCTGTCCCAAGCCTTGCACTCCAGGACTGAACACACTGCTCTATTTTCTGAACGCACCATCTATGCGAGTTCAGTGACTGGCTCCAGTGCCAGTAAAAAGCAGATGACATCTTT
The DNA here is from genome assembly GCF_000690835.1 of Fulmarus glacialis. NCBI lineage: Eukaryota > Metazoa > Chordata > Aves > Procellariiformes > Procellariidae > Fulmarus > Fulmarus glacialis. Next base: position 10,521 of record NW_009209698.1, read on the forward strand.
CCAAGACAGAGCCACAATCTTACAGCCAAGCCCAAGGATAAATGCAATGAGTTTATGGATGACAAAGGTTTGGCAAAAGGTGAACCTGGTCAAGGCAGAGAGTGTGCTCTGCGCAAAGTAAATGTCTTTTCAGATATTATAGCTTCTCTGTAGATATTTTGTCCAAAACAAAACATCTCTGTTGTTCTGTTTAGTCCATAATTCTCCTTAATTTTTTCACTGGGTGTTGTGTTTTAACCACAGCTGTCAGCTCAGCCCCACACAGCTGCTTGCTCACCCCCCCCCCAGTGGGATGGGGGGGAGACTTGGAAGAGTAAAAGTGAGAAAACTCATGGGCTGAGATAAAGACATTTTAATAGATAAAGCAAAAGCTGCATGCAGAAGCAAAGCAAAACAAGGAATTAATTCACTACTTCCCATCGACAGGCAGGTGTTCAGCCATCTCCAGGAAAGCAGGGCTCCATCACATATAATGGTTACTTGGGAAGACAAGTGCCATCACTCCGAACATCCCCCCTTCCTTTTCTTTCCCCAGATTTATATGCTGAGCATGACGACATATGGTATGGCATACCCCTTTGGTCAGTTGGGGTCAGCTGTCCCAGCTGTGTCCGCTTGCAACCTCTTGTGCATCCCCAGCCTACTTGCTGGCGGGGTGGTGTGAGAAGCAGAAAAGGCCTTGACTCTGTGTAAGCACTGCTCAGCAGTAACTAAAACATTCCTGTATTAGCAACACTGTTTTCATTAAAATCCAAAACATAGCACCATAGGAGCTACTATGAAGAAATTTAACTGTATCCAAGCTAAAAGCTGTACACTGGGTAATGCTTTCTGTCATCTTAGGTCACCCAGCAGGATCTATACAGCTCTGTACATTTCTGCAGATGGGTAATAAGTTAGACCTGATTTCAATGTTTTGTAACAGCTCTGTGAGATGTCACATATATATGGTAAATGATGCCTGACATGTGAACAATGTTCAGACCAATTTAGGACTCTTCATCTCCTCTTTTCATGAAGATGGTAAGCAATTTGAAACTTGAGATACCACATCCAAAATATAGAAATATTTCTGAGAGCTTTTTAGTGAAGACCATGTCAGGGAATTTTGCTCCTCAGATATAGTAGTACAATATAATACAGTATAATGCAACAGCTGTAGAGATAATCATTGAGAAAGGTAGAATATTCCCAATGGCATAGTCCAAGACTGTGAAATTAGGCCACAAAAATCACAGGTATTTCCAACTTCAATTAAAAATATGTTTAATCCTGATTTTTCTTTAATATAAACCATAGCTAAATGTTTTCTTACTGACCTATTTCTTCAGCATAATTGTCCTTGAGAAAAAAGCAACCTAGCCATTCAAACAGACCAAAACAAACTTCACAAACCATCTCCCATTTTGCAGAATATAGAAGTGCATTGGGTGCAGGTGTCAAGGTGTTGGCAGTGGGAGGGGCTGCAGGTGGGGCCTTTGTGGGAAGAGGCATGGAGCTGCTCTATGCTGGATACAGCCACTTCCAGCTGGTTCCGGCTGGTTCCAGCTGGCTCCAATGGACCCACCGCAGGACACAGCTGAGCCTGTCAGCCAAGATGGTGGCACCTCTGGGAAAGTGTATTTAAGACAGGGCAGGAAAAAAAACCTCACAGGGAGAGAGAGGAGGGAAAAAAGAGTGAGAAACAGCAAAGGGAGCACTAAGGCTGGAGGAGGAGGGAGGAAGAGGAGAGGAAAGAGGTAGAAGGAAGGAGCGTCAAGAGGAACCACAATATACCTGCACTATCCCTTGCCTCACTGAGGGGGCTGAGCGTAAGCTGCGGCAATAATGAAAGGGAAGAGAGGATTCTGGAGTGAAGTTGAAGTTGAGAAAGGGAGAGGAAAGGTGTTTTCTGTAAGTGTGTAAATGTTTGTTTCTTTTTCTGTTTTGTTTTTTCTTTTTCCCCCCAATACCTGAAACAGTAAATAAATAAATAAATAAATGTAAAATTTGGCAGTAAATTAAGTTAATTTTCCCCAAGTCCAACCAGTTTTGCCTCCGATGGTAATTGGTAAGCAATCTCCCTGCCTTTATCTCAACCCATGAGTTTTCCTCATACCATCCCCTGTTCCACTGAGGCAGGAGAGAGAGTGAGCGGCTGGGTGGGAGTTGAGCTGCCACCTGGGGTCAACCCACCACAAGAAGTCTACATAAAGTAGTGCAAAAAAAATACTGTATTAGTGTGCAAAAGAACAGTGTAGACAAAGTACTGACATTGCTGTGAAGAATTAGTGGGTGAATAAACTCTGAAAAACCCCTGCCTGTTGGCAGACACAAAATCAAATACCTGGGTGCCAGATGTCTGTGTAGCTGTCGACTCCATCTGTAGCACATGCTTTCATGCCATATGTTACTTTATATCAAATGGTGGTATGATTACATAATAAATTTATGGAAAAACAGCTCTGTTCCCATCTCTCACTGCTCTTCTTTGTTCTCCATTCTCTCTCTCTTTGTCACTACTGAAAAATAAATTCTATAAGCAACTATCTTTCTACAGACAGTATTTCCCCTTTCCCTCCAAAAAAAGGATCACTGAACTGCTGGGGTTAATGTCCAGATTTTAGCCACTAATTAGTCTGATAATTCTACCAATCACTGTTCTGCAAGTGCATGGTGTTTCCTTTTAGGGGACTAGCATTAATGGTATAACTACACTTTCACACATTTTAATTTTGCAGGATATAGCAAAACTATATTTAACATTATAACATAAATATGTTAAATAAGAACAGAGAAGTTTTAAGCCCACACTCATTTTAAGGAGACAAAGTAGTGACAAAAATTCTTCAGGAGCAATTGCTCTGGGTTTTTTCTTTGTTTTCTTTGGTTTGTTTTTGTTTTTATTTGCAAGACTGTGGAAACACTGACAATGCAAAATGTCGTCATTTGTAGTAGTTAAATTGAATAATTTTTGTTTTCTTATGACAGTCCCCACAACCTGGCCATCTTTTCATTATAGAGACAAATCGCCTATTAAAAAAAAGGTTGATAACTTGTACAGTTAGTTTGAATGCAGACTGTGGTTTCTCTCATTATAAAGTTTCACTCATTTTTATACCTTCTTTGTGATCCCTTAACTATGACTGGAACTGTTTGGATCATAGAATAACTGAGAGCACCTTCAGAATTTCTCTAATTTCATCACTGGTTTGGGTTTGTCCCTAGGATAGCATTTTGATACACTTGAGATTTTAAAATGACCATTTAGACCTGAGATTTAGCTCTCCTTCCTTCAGCATGGTACTGTAGTGTCCCCATGTTCGTGGCTGAGGTGAGCATACATTGACATTCATTCATGAGATCCCCTATTCCTCATTCTGTATTTTACTGCTCTGTAGTAATGGCAATGTTGAATCAATGTAAAATTTGCTTTACCCTAAGCAGAAGCTGGCATTTGGCCCTATTCTTTGTCCTTCATAAAGCCTCACAATATTCTTGGAACTTTGACTTGATTCTGGTTCATTCATTTCTCTATAAACTAAGTCGTTATACATATAGTGCAATAAAAATAGTGTAAGTTAGAAGAGAACCCAGCTGCTGGCTTTTTACTTTTGTTGCTATTTTAGCTATCCTTTTAAAGAAGGTAGCAAGGGATAACATCTGATTTTCTTTTAGTTTTAGTTCCCCTTATCATTCTTCAGAACTTTCTTTGGCTAAGAGTTGCAGAACATGATAATTCCTTATTCTGTCAAATTGCATGTCAGTTGCATTTATTTGTGAAAAAGGAAATATTTTTTTTAAATGATATTATGTATACCTGCTCTGTTGAGGGTGTTAGAAGAACCTGAAGACAGTCTGGACCATGAACAATGGTCACTTGAAAGGATTAGGACCTTACAAAATAAAATAAGGAGAAAATTAGTCACAGGCACAGTACAGGATTTCACTGTGTTAAATTCAAGTAAGAGCACTTTAGACATGAGTACTATTCCCTAGCATGATGGGAAGGACAGCCTCCCCAAGAAAACCCCTGATAATCTTCATTAAAGGTTAGGGTTCTGCCTGCCTTTGCATTTTGCCAGTCACCTCCTCTACCATGTCTGGCTCCCTTCTTTTCCTTTGATTCTATCCATTAAGGGATTGATTTTGCCAAAAAAAGAAAAAGGTCAACCTGTCATCTTAATAGTTGTTGACTGATAAAAAGTGGAGACTTAATATTAGTCTCTCAATGGAAAAAAAAAAAAAAAAAAACAATATCCATAAACTAACATTTCAAATTTTCTGTATTTTGTAGCACAAGATCCTCCAGAACTTCTTCTATGTCACTATATAGTGGTAAACAAATCCGTATGTCAGCAACACTCCTAGATGTCAATATGTAATAAAAAGATGATGCAATTTAGGAGATTCCAGGTTTTCTTTTCTGAACCTAGAATCAAGACAATAGAGACAATTACTCTGCAGAGACTAAGAGAATACTATTAAAATACTCTCCTAATGTAAATGTTCTTAGAAAACAGATTAAAAAAAAAAGAAAAGGTAGTAGAATTGCAACTTCTCAGCTTCAGGTACCTTCCTTGTTCACTAAGACCCTCACCCAGCATGGGTAAGAAGTTAACCACCATTTGCTTTGGGCAAATATTTTAAGGTATGTCTGTTGACTCTGCTGGGCAGTATCTACAGTGTTAGGTTTTGTATGGAAATTATGTTGCCATTTCACAGAGTTTCCATTTAGTTTAAATCAGCGGTTGTTCTCTCCTTGTTGTGAAATGTCCAGCTTGATTCTTTTCTCTCATAAGGCTTATGGAAACATTTTCCCTGAACCATGATAAACTGATACATCTGATGTTGAAACTGCCAATTTGTCTTTGATATAAGCAGCTTTACGTCTTCGACACACTGAAAGGCACAAATATAGACATAGATGAAAAAAATATTTTTATATACCTGTGTGGAATTTTCATTTCCTCAACACAGCTCTTAAAAGTTTTAGAAGAATCTTGTCTCCTTTGTTAACTCAACAGTTCTCCTTTTCCACATAACTATATCACTTTTAGTGCAAATACTTGAGTGTGTGTGTGTATTTCAATTTGTATTGATGTGGGACTGGCAGCTGAAAGACTATCACTGACTTTAATGGGAATTGATTAGATCCTGCTGGCACTTATGCAAGTGAAATCCAATTGCTTGAATGTGTGCAGAAAATGATCATAAACATGATGCAAGTGTAGCAGAAAGGAGTTCATTTTTTAATCTGAATCATTGTTTGTGGAAATAAACATACCACACTTGCTGCAGCCTGGAGAGGATGAGGGAGGTAGAAGTTACTTAGTAAACCAGTAATAGAAAATTTTAAAGATAGCCTTAGAGTTTATTGAGAGGGAACACCACTTGAATATTTGGGCAAACTCATTATCATTTGATAGCTATTGTAATTTACTAGGTATTACTAACTGTTGAAGGAGGTGCATTGTCCACTTTCTCCGTTGACTCTTATTGAACTTATTGGATCAGACTCAAAACTTATATATATACTGGCATGGGATTGTATTGGAGTTTGTTGCCTGGCCACAGGAGAATTATAGCTTTTGGACTGCATGGATACTTTGAGCTCAATTATCTTAATTTGCTCGACTGGCAAGGGAACTAATAAGAGCTGTTAATTCCTTATTTGACATATTCAGTGTTACATGGTGTGCTTTTCTGACTAAGATTGCCCCTCTGCAGCAATTTGAGACACTTCTAGAATCAGTGAAAGAGAATTCAACTTGTCATATTTTTAAACAAAATATATGTTCTTTTCTACAAGTTAGCACTTCAGTGTAAATAATAGGGTAGCATGGCATGACTCACAATCCTCAGGATTCATTACTTAAATCCATTTGTATACTTTTATAATGTAGTGTGATTTCTGAAATGCTTATAGCTTTTTTAGCTTTATGCTTACCAAAAAAAAAAAAAAAAGTTGCTTATATAATGCAAATTAAAGTGAGAGATCACATAAAAAGAAAGAAAGGTTAAAACTTAGCACTATCAAAAGACCAGATCTTGCAGTCCTTCCCACACTCCTCAGGATTGTTTTCTCTGGGTAAGATTTAAGAAAAGAGCTTCTTAACTTTCCCATCAGCCATGACCAGTATAAATAGCCAAACTCAATGGCTTGGTTTTGCATCTTTCTTCTTTTCCCCAAAATATCTTGGCAATGTATTTTTTTCCCTATTATTTGTTTTTATTGCAGGAAATACTGCTAGCCTAAAAGCTCTATTTCTTACACATACCAAGCACTTACCAATTGCAATAGGAATGAGAGCTACCCTTTGTTAACAGTACTGGAAGGCCACAGTGATGCCTGATGAATGATTTTCCATAGTTTTGAAACCTGATGTGCAGCACAGTAGTATCAGACATCTCTTTTCATGCCTGGGGAAGTCTGAAAAGCAAGTGGAACATGTGAAGGATACATCCCAGGAGCTAACATTTATTCCTCATTTACTGAGGTTATAACCCTGGTCCCAGTAAAACCAAAGGGAGCTTTGCCTCTAACTTCAGTGAGGCCAAGATTTTCTTCTCTGGGGTGTGAATGTTTATGCTGTGTTACCTCTGTCTTACATTCGCCAAGAGTGGAAATTTTGTTATGTATTGCTGCGATGGGGCATTGCACTTGGTGTATCCCTCCCACAGGTGTTACATTTGTTCTTTCTTCCTGATATTTTTCTTATCCGATAAGGTGCCATCTTAGGTGGAAATTACAAAATGAAGAGAACACTGAAAAACTGGAAATACTGCATGCTTATGTTTACTATGTCTGGTATTCCTCTGACAGAAAGTGAGTGGTTCTCTATTACTAGTCTAAGAAATGGAGCATTGTTAGTGTGATGTCTTTAAGAATACAGAATTAATTTCTTTTCCAATCTGGTGAGTGGGTCATGACTTGAACACATGAATCTTTGACTTCCTAACATGGCCAGCTCTACAAGTAACCTGTACATCTACTGTTTAAACAGTTATACATGACTATTTTGAACTAGATATATAGTTTGCTGCAAAAAATAACATGGAGTCAGTGTGCATCCAAATTTCTATTGAAGGCTAATGAATAAGATGTTAACTAATATAGTCTAATTGTAGCTTTGTTGTGCTAAAATATAAAACTAACAATTCAGCTTTTGCCCTGAGTCTTTTAAATTATATTTTCACCCCTACTGAGTAAGAGTCTAATTAAAAGCTTTTAGCTTCTCCTTGTGCATGCTGCTAAGTGATGTTGTTCAGTTTATCAGGACTCAGTTATCACTTGATTTAAATAGAAAAAAAAGAAAACAACAGAACAACATATTTTCACTTGCTTTTTTTGCCTTGAAAATTGTTCTCTTAATTTGATTATTAAGCAAACCCCATGAAAATCAGAAATACAGAAATATTTTCTTATAACATCAATGGTGGTTTTAATTATTTAAAAAGAGAAATGAAAATATAAACAATACAACAAATTTTCAAACAACATGACTTGTAAAATACTATGTAGGAGTCCTGTGTCTTCTACGTATTTATTGTCTGGAGAGTTGAGAATGGATGGATTTGATTTTGGATTTTTTGTTTTTTCTTTTGTTTTGCTTTTCTGTGGGTTTTTTGTTTGTTTGTTTTCTGGGGGTTTTGGGTTTTTTTTTTTTGGGGGGGGGCGCTTTTTATAATTCTGCCAGTTTTTTGTTTGTTTGTTTTTACATCTGACAGTGGTGAACCGTAGTGAAGTATAAAGACTGGAAAGTGATACAGAAGACTTCTTAAATGGCTTGCAGCAAAAGAAAACCGTATCTCCAGACATAGTCTCGACAAGACCTTGCTAAATGCTGCTGGTGTCTTTCCAGCCTTGCTCTGTAGTGTTTAACTTCACTCTCTTAGGAGTGCTAACAGACTCTTCCTTAAGTTTAGAAAGTCTGTGAAGGGGAACTAGGAAACTTATTAGAGAGCCTTTGCTGTGGTCAGAAAAGTGTTTTTCCTTGTCTTTTGCCTAGCTATAGGTAGGCATTGTTTACTGTTAATTTTAAGCTGCCTGCTAACTTACAGACTTATACTAAAAGTCTGAAGAGACTATGGTTTTTAGTGCTTGAGTAGTCATTTGACAACTCATGAAGTGGCAGTTGAGCACTGGCAAGACTGAAGTCTAGGTGTTGTCCAAGGGTAAATGCACTTGGCAGGGAAATCAAGCAAATTTGCAACTAAAACAGGTGGTCATGACATGCTGTACTTAAAGTAAATGAGCCTTAGGGTGGCCCATTCTAATAGTACATGGAGCCAAGTACAATCCTGCTCCAAGTGCACTGCCACGCTTTTATCTGGGGGGACTAGGGGAAAATGGGAGGGAGGGTAGAGAGAGGAGAAAGGGACACACGATCTCAGAAGCCAGGGTGTTGAAATAACTATGGCCTGGGTTTCAGATGTAAGAGTACATCTATACTAATAAAGTAAACAGTGACAGGGAACAGGAATGAACACTGGAATGTTATTATCCGTAGTGTTGAATTTTTGGCATGGTCCTTGACTTGAACTTGGCCTGGGCCAATTAGTGTTCTTCCAAACAATTCCTAGGCCTGATCTGGAAGTCAACATGTGCCAAAAACTACTTGGATGGACAATCCTGTTTTGAAGCTAAGAGAGTTTAATCTTATGGATATGGGCTGTTCTATGCCAGTTGTGCGTAGGTCAGCTAACGGGCCTAGTCACTGTGTATATTATTCATGTAAGAATAGCCCAAGAGTCTAAATGGAAGCTGACTCAGGGCTTTGAACTGGAATTTTCAACCTTGGCATGACACAGAGTAAGTGAGATGTTATGTATTCTGCTACAGCATAGATACACACATTTGGGGTAATCATGCTAGACTTGCTTTTTGTCAAATGGAGGCATGTTTAAATGGCTCAGATGACCTATCTCATTTTAGATATCTTAAATGACTAACTAAAAATCTCTAGTTAGTCCCAAACTGTCTCTGGGATACTCCTAGAATTGGCCATGAGATTGATTGATTTTCTTTTATTTTGCATCCATTGTAGTCTATAGACCATGTCACAGTGAGGGTAAATGAAACATGCTATGGTGATATCTGAATGACTGATTATAATCTATCTGTACTCTAGTTATTTGGGATTACACAAACACCTTTTTACACTGGATTAGCATCCACATCTGTCACCCGATCTTCTGATATCACCTCCCTATGTACCTGGCTCTAAGAGGCAAGCAATGTCATATCTAATTCAGCTGTTGAGGGCAGTTCTTTACCAGTTGCCAAGATATTCTTGCCTCTCATCTTCTATTGTTTCCTTTGTGATTTTGCTGTGTCTTCTTCAGCATGTCTTTCCCCATCCAGCAACAATCTTGTGACTGTAGCATCAGCCTGATATTGTCATGCTCAGATGTAGGCCTGCCTCGTCCCTGGTTTCCCTATCTTTCACTGAGCACTTCTCATGACTTTTCTTTCTGCTGACTGGTGATGACAGCCTCTTCTCTGTCACTTCCCTTCTTCTCTTATCTAGGCTCCAGATTGATTTTGGACACAGGCCAGTGACAGAGTTAAAAACAAAACATGCTTCAGAAATTTCTGTGCCTGTTTACAGTTACATATAATTCAGCTTTCCCACTGGGTCAGTGGAACTGGCACTGATATGTTAGCAAGAAGCAACACAGGTTGACTTGCTGTCAAGGCAGTCATAAGGGCGAGTTTACAGAGCTTGGAACTGTGAAGAAAATATCTTTTTTACTTGACATTTAAGCAAAGCTAAGTTGGAGTGGTTGGGATAATGAACTGAGAACCTCCACAAGATGCCATTTTTAGAGCTACTTTCCAAAATAAAAGTATGCTTTAAATCCATGACTCTGTTATTGTCTGCATTTAGACTGCTTTCTCAAAGGTAATTTTACAAGCTACAATAAAGCACTTCCCAGCATGTTACATTACTGTTCAAGTGTAGCTGTTACTTTTTATTTTTCAAGTGGAGTTGAATGATTAGTAAAGGACCAGGAATTTAAATTGCCACATCTCTAGTAAATGTTAACACATGCCTTATATGGCTCTCTCCGAAAGTCTGCATTATCTGGCAAGCGAACTGTATGTATACATATAATTATGTAAACACATTCTCCCCAGTGTGATTCATGGGGATCCAGTGCAGCTAGTGGAAGCTTTTTTGATCACTGTCCTCACTGTGAGTTGCTTAAACATCTGCCTGTCTAGTTGTGAGTCAAATTCAGTGGCTATATAGGGATGTGCATGGCAAAAATGTTCGCTGCACTACTCATGGTATGAGCTGGTCACCTCTTGCTTCAGCCCTATCTTGCACATTTTTCCTGACTGTAGGTAGTCATGATATCTTTCCTAAGAAAGATTTATTCCTTCATTTCTATCTTTTTCTGGCTAAAAGTTCAGAAGAGCTGGCTGCTAAATTACATTCAGGTGTGCTTTAAACTACGTGCTTGGCTCAATGTAGCTGGCCTTTTGTTATTACACTTCAGCAGATAGACATTGCCATGTTTGTCTTCCTGGAACTTCTCCTGTGGGCAGTATCTGTATCTTACACCTATAGACTTGATTCTGCAATGAGTCCATCTATAAAAAAAAGTTTATCAACATAAACCTGTCAAAAAACATGCTAGCTTTGCAGATTTTCTGGCATTATTGGTGGAGCTATTCATAATATCTCTGCATTGAGTGAATTGTTGAATGAATCAAAGTTTAATTCTACAAGAGGTATGGAAGAGGCAATACGGTGTCTTCCAAAAGTTGTGTATGAAGAGCTGAACTAAGCTTAGATTTGTAGCATATTCAGGAGCCTATGTGGCTCCTGACATAGGCTTCCTGAGAAGCCTGTGGCTTCTCACACACTCGCTGCAGATATTGTCCCTGTATGCAGGTGTGCATTCATTTGTGAGAGACTCCCCATGTCAGCCAGTGGGGTCAACAGAGAAGTGGGAACCACTTTTAGCAAGTCTTTTCTTCCATCTATCCACCTACTTATTCACTTATTACCCATGTGTACACTCATCTAGGCAAAAGTTTTGCTTTACCTATACTCCTGGTGAATAAGGTAGCACAAACCTTTAGTCTAAATACATTTCAGCTCATTCCCCAATGAAATGGAACGTATTACATGTCAACTTAGTAATACTGCTATAGTTGTTTCACAGAGAAGATTGCAGACATAAAATCTTTCAGGCAGAGTTAGGAAGGCCAGGATTTTTAATACAGTATGTTGATAATATGTTGCTGCGTACACCTCGGAATCTCAGCACTTCACAATTTCTTTATCACAAAGAGGTAAATACGTGAGGAAATGAGGAAGCTGCACATAGTTTTAATATGGATTATTTGGGGTTATAACATCTAATATGTCCAAAAAACATATGTATTTCTCTCTGAAAGTCCAGCGAATGTTGTCAAATTCCTATATGCTCATATGCACAATGATTTTTCACAAGACATTGAGCTAATGATAATTCTCATAGGGATGAAGCTGCAATGATCACAAGCAGCAACATTTTCAGGTGAGGAAAATTAGTATGATAGCAAATAATGCTGAGGGATGAGTAAACATGGAATAATAATTTAAAAAGCTGATACATTAAGACAAAATATGATTAACCATGCCAACTGCCATACTTTGGCATCTAGAAATAATGAATTGAGTCTTTACAGTGGAACTGAAAAATGGTGACTCTGAGAACACTTAGGATTTGTAGTGAACAAAAGAATTTCAACATAAACTGCTTGTTAAAATGCAGTTATATAAAATATTTTTATACACATATGCAGCCTAATAGAAGGAAAACAGTGAGCTCTCTAATCTAGCAGAAGAGGCAGGCCAAGAATGAAAGCTGGAATATGAAGGAAAACAATTAAAATAGAAAACTAGTTATATATTTTCTTTTACAGAGGGGTGGTAGTCACTGGAACCAACTACAAAGGGAAATAGTAAATTCTCTGTGTCTTGTTGAATTCAGCTGAAGACAAACTGCTTTTTAATAAGATATTACTTAGCTATAACACAAGCATGCTTTACTCAAACACAGATTGCCAAATTGAGGAATCCCCTGCACTTGTCTTACTGAAGGGGGATTGAGCTACTTTGTTTCCAAACTATTAATGCCCCACGTGCTTGTGGCAGGTGGACAGAGCAACCCTCAGAGGTGCTCTGGAAGTTTGTTTCTTGAATGAGGGAAAGGACAATGTCAATAAACTGGCACTTGGTTATTCTGAAGTGAAATCCCTACTCAAAATTTGGCATTAGCTATAAATTGGAGTTTACCACTCCTCGTGGTAGGGTTTTTCTCTCTCAGGAAGGTATACACATAGGTACATAAACTAACACTAAGAATACGTCTCCTACACTGGCCAGCTATTAGAGATCTGAAGTATACAATAACCTTATCTCTCCATTTCTGCAACAGGGCTATTTGTACCTTTGTGGACTTACTTACATTCTAAGGCAACATCTTCTGAAATACAGCTGGTAGAACAGGTGCTCCAAAGGCATGGAAATTGTGGTCCTGCACAAAACAGTAGAAAGTTAATTTTTAAAAATTTGCATAATATGAAGGACCCATATTGGCCCATATGGTCCAACAATATCCCAAAGTCTGTGGTTTTATGAATGACTAAGCACTGGCAGAGGTAGGTACTGATTAAATACATCGTTGTGGGTGGCATCTGGAGGCTGTATGAAACCTGAGAAACTATCTCCTTGGCCTTTACTTATCAGTGGTTTATTATCTGAAATAGAGAAGATTTGATTGCAATTGAAAACTGTTCTTTGCTGATCGAACTGGCAGAGAGGAAAACAAGACAGACAAACACACTCAAGCTGGCTATGACTCACCTGAGGGCACAGTAGCTGTCACTAATCTTGGTAGAAACAACACACATACTGTTTCTCTGTTAACACCAGTGAATCAAGCCTGGAAGCCTTATGCTACCATATATTGTGATTTCTGAATTTGGTTCCATGTGCGTTCCTTCTCTAAAAACAGCAATATGAAGGCCCTGTTCCTTGATTTCATTCCTGGTGAGGCTCATTCAACAATTTCTATTCATTTATCAAGGCACAAGAAATACAAGCATACAGCGTGGCACAGGCTTATTTTTAATGTGATACATAATAGATATGCAAATTAAACTTAAGTCTTTTTTGTCGCAAAATGTGGACATCCCAAAAGCAAAATTTGGCCTTCACAGGTAACGTTTGTGAAGATAATGCCAGATATTCCCTGCCACCTGTTTATGAAATTGTTTGGAGGCTATTAATTACATTCCTGTAATACTTTGCATTCCAGTTCACCTGAAAGATCAAAGTTCTCTTCATCTCCTTATAGCTGATAATTAGAAAGATAAATAGAAACCTCTGCTCATCACTCTTCCACCTCTGTTAAATATTCTGTCACTTTTTAGCCCTCTGCCTCTGAATCAGGATTTCTTAGCATTAAACATGAATGCCAAATGCCTTCATGCAAACTTATCTATAGAAGACCCAGAACAGCTACTGCCAAAAGATTGAAGTGAAGGTGAAACCATCATATCAAACTAATTCCACAAATGTCCCTTGATAATAGCATCTAGTGGCCAAAGACTTAGCCATTTCAGATACCAAATGAAAAATAATTGTTCACTTTTTATTGAAATATTAATCTTGATATTCTTCTTATATAACACTTTTGAAAGCAATATCCAAGAGTATAATATCCATATACATTTAATCTTTGTTTTATAAGTTGATGAAATATGAAATGAAAGTATAAAGACATTAAAAATTAGCATATTTATTGCAGTTTTTATGAGACATGCTGCTGCAAAACACATAAAATCCTCTAGGATAAATCTACATCTGGTGCTGTCTTGGTAACTGTTGAATTTACAATGGTGTAATATTTATACAGGCTCTTCTTTTAAAGAAATAGCTGAAGTGTAGAGTTCTTTTGTATGAGATGTACTCTGTCATTTGCTGCTGGAAGCTACTGGTGCAATGCATCGGTGTAAAAGTAAAATATGTGTATGCCTGGAAGAGAGTTAATTTTTAGAAGTGAAATACCTAGTTCCTATCATTCATTTTCTACTTCAGTGTAGTTTTTACCGGTCGAGCAGACTTAACTTGAATATTTTTAATTGGCCCCAAGCACCAAACATTTTGCTGCTCATGTACAATGTCAACCATACCTTAAAATATTCACTTTGTCTTTTTTTCTTTTTTCTCCATAAGTCTCTTTTACTGGTTTAAACAACAGGATATTTTTTGACTATGGATAGCAAAGCAAAATTGACAAAGTTTGGGATCTTATTGTGATGTTTTAGATTCAAATCACCTCCTATTGTTTAAATTCTCACTAAACCCTCAAGATTTGCTAGAAGCTGGTACACAGTGCTACATCTCAACAGCTCTTTTCCCACCACAGTCAGTCCAGGGATGGTTAGTTTGTGGCTACCAGGATACACTCACTCTTGAAGTGTAGGAAGGCACTTCCTACAGGAAGTTTTGTGTACTGCTCTGGAGATGTCCTGATGTCAATGAGCTGAATAATCCTAATGTGACTTTTTGAAAGGATGAAGTCCTGATGAGAATGGCATTGCAAGGTAATCCAGACACCTTGCTTTGTTATCCTCTTATGTTTTCTAGTAGAGTGGTCAGAGTGTGACTACAGTGAACTACTCCTCGACAGCCCCCTCTCCTCAGGCCTCTGGAAAGTGTCTTGCAGCTCTTGGTCATAAAATGTTGATATAGGCCTTATAAGCCAGAAATTCTGGCCATCCTGTTCTCACCAATAATTATGACAATAACTTGAAAATAGTAATTACGTATGGATCCAATGGTGACACACTAGAATATTAGTTGGTGTTAAGCTGTGGAACTAAGTTGCAGTTTCACTAAAGTCGGTGGATCAACATGAATTTAGTTTGGAACTTGCTCAGTATATGTTTTTTTTTAAGAACAAAACCCCAATATACATCTGATTTCACTATTTTTCAGGTTAGTTACAGAGGAGTCTTTCTTCTGGAAACGGAAGAAACTTATTTCCTTGACTACCAAAATATTCTATGGATCAGGGGGTTGAGGCTTAAGTTTATGTCCAACAGCATTTCATAAAGAATATCAAATATTTTTCTTAACCTTATGAAAGACAAGAAGGTGGACAAAATTAATAAAATGGATGTTTTTTGTTGATGGGAACAATGGCCAGAAGAAGTTGGGTGAGAGCCATATGAAGATTAAGTAAAGAGAAGGAGAACAGGCTTCTTTAAAGAGTGATGACTTGGCATGTGATGGATGTAAAATATTATTGTAACTTTGGCCCTTCTGTTGTGTGTGAGACCAGGAAATAAAGGGTAATCACTTACTAGAATATTCACCTTATTTTTGCATTAAAGCTTTAAACTAAGATTCAAGTAAGCCTCTAAAATTTAGAATGCATATCACTGCTGAACTTTTAAACCTTTGAATTTTGCCAATAACTAATCTCGACAGAGCTATTATAAAGAGGGGAACAGTACCAGATTTGTTTACACAGTTCCTCTTTGATCTACTGACTTTGAATGTAATTATCATTTCAGAATTAATATCTTGTCACTGTGTATATGACTCTCACACTGTTGCTTTCTTTGGTCTAATGAACCCAGTGTACTTCTCAAAAGCTTTTCTTTTACATGAAAAGTCCAGAGAGACCTACTACTTGTTCCTTTCCATTAATTTTAATTCTTTATCAGTTGAACTTACATACTTACTATGCCTATCATTCACTATATAATATCTTGGATACTGTCCAGTTAGTCAGGTTTTCTGCTGTGGTTTCTGTATGCTCATTAGCATTGAACACTGAATAACAAACCCATACTGACCTATGCATACAGTGCTCTTAAACTAGCTGCCTGTCTTCCTAGTCTATGTAGAATCACAGCTGGAGCCCATTATGAAAGGAGAATAGTTCATAATTGCACCAAATGTACATACTGCTTCTGTTTCAGATCTACTTTTAGTTTTTTAAATTGGGAAATTTAATCAGCTGTTTTACTCTAAGTATACTAAAGACTTTATGTAATTTATTTTTACAAGAACTGATTCTTGCCTACAGGTGGACTATGCCTGCAAAAGTTAAAAAATGGCATAATATCAGAATTTTGATAAATATTTCCAGGATAAATTCAGGACCTATAAGACTTGTCAAGAATGCGGGCCATGTACTAATTTGTTCTCAGAGGACTGGAGGGCAAAACCCACATCTTAGGCCAACCACCCACATTCAGAATGGTAGCAAACTTTCATTGTACTTAATTAGTGTTTGCTTCAAAGTTGTTTCAAGTCAAAGGTTTTTGTCTTACTTTTAATATATGCTATCTTGTCCTTTCAATTCTGTTTTCCCAGTAGCAATGGAGGAGTAGAAAGATAGCTATGCATAGCTGTGACTTTCTCTTATTGTAGCCCTGTATACATGCCTTTAAGTCAAGGAGAAGCACAAGTTTGCAGTCTTCTCTTTGACTAGCTATTTGTACCCTGCTGTCCTTCTTCCCACAGCTCATGATATATTTGTCTTGAGGAAATTCTGCCTTCCATATTTCCTTTTGATTTATTTCACTAATTTTTTTCCTATATTTCTGGATACAGACTGGACTATAAGTATTGAGTCAATGTCCATTATCTATTTTCTCTCATTTTATTTTCAGTTATGTTTCAAAAAATCCAGTCAATAAGTAGAACACATAGCAAGGATCAGAAGATACCTTGAATGTCTTTAATGACATTTCACTCAAAACACTACAGTGGTTTTCATAATTTGACTTTTTCTCTGTTGTTTGGTATAGTGAGGAAAATGATAGATCTCCAGCTTTAAGGCTACGAAAAAATTTTCTTGAGAAGTCTTCTTACATTCGTGCTCTTCCCACACTAAATATTCATGCATGGCCTCAGTAATCTTAGATGTCTGCTTTTCTTACCTGCACCGGCATTTCATCTTTCCTGGGAGGTTTAAAAAAAAAGAATCAAGGTCTGAAATTTTCTTATTTCATTTTAAATTTGCCTTTGCGTGTCAAGCTTAATATCTGATATTTAGGGTTCTGTTCTGCAACCCCTTTCCCACCTCCTCCTCTGGGTTTAGCTGCCTGTATTTAAGGTCAGCTCTGATGTGACAGAGCTGTGTGGTCTCAGACCTGACTGCTGTGAGAAGAGCTGTGAGAATGCACTTTGGGGGTGTCCTGTCCTTGGCTTGGGAGCTACATTAAACCTGAGAGCCTTACTTAAGGCTTTGACATTGACTTCTGGGGTGTTATCAGGACGATTTGTGATTCTTCCTATGTAAGACTATTTTCAAGTGAAAATTCAATTTGTATGACTACATCTGGTTTGTTGATCATAATTTCCTTCTTTATTGTCCTCTGTCTTCCTCTTTTTCTTTCTTTTTAATTTTATTTCAGCTGTATTGTAATTTCGTGAACTGAATCCGCATCTTTCTACTGAACAGCAATTTCAGCTTGCTTTCTTTTTATCCTGCCTTTGTTTCAGTTCTCTATTTCTTGTCTTATATTCATATGGTATTTAGAATTTTCCATACTTCCTTGGCATTATTGAAGACTTTGTTGATCTTTTCTGTATTCTCACCTCATTTATGTTCACTTAAATGATTTGAAGATACAATATGAATGTAGATCAGCACCTGTTCTTATACTGATGTCTCTTGTGGTTCGACATGATATTTCAATCTCTAAATTACTTTATGGCAATGTTTAGAAGTACAGCTCCTGAGGTTTTAATTTGCTAGTGATTTGGCTTCCAGTTTTAGTCTTGAAGTCCACTGAAAAAGTCTTTTATATGTATTTGTATTAGGGATTCCCCAGCTTTTCCAAATTTTATTTACTGTTATTATAGAGAAATTGCAACAATTCTTTACCCAGCCTTATATACCACAGCAACAAAACATTTCTATACGTGTGTAAAGACTGATTCATAACATGTTTGCAGATGTTATTCAAGAACTTGGTTTTAGTTAAAAAAATTAAGAAAAAATAAACAGAGTAGCTATGAGCACAGACATTCTGAGGTTCAGCTGTTTATATCATCCATTAAAATTTTCTGAGAGCAGAATTCACCAGTATTCTGTCCAATTTCCTCCCAGGTCCTTACAGTTTCATGGATCATTTACCTGATTATCCAGGTATAGATTCTGGGTTGCTTGGGAAGTCCCCACAACAAAATATTTTTGAAAATTATAAAAAATAATAATAAATCATCCAGTGCTGAGATACTACAGCAGGATGGAGATTGTAGCAATTCATTCCAATAACGATTGTGGATTACGAGCGGCATTGCCACAGAGCAGCTACCCTGTTATCTCCAAAGTTCTAAGGCTCATTTAAAAGAAAAAAAAAAAGTGCTATGGAATACAGAAGCAATTGTTTTAACCTGAGCATGATCTTGTCACTTACTCTTTGAACCTAAGAATCCATCTTCAAAAAGCCTTTTTCAGTTCTAAAGCACATCAAAGCAATCCTGAGCAATAGTGCAAACACAAATAACTGATGAGACCCTTCACTGTTACGGCTTTAAAACACTTAAAGAGAAAGAGCTCCAGCAAGAGGATTACTTCAGTCAAGCAGATTCCCTTTGTATCACATATAGACAGCTTCTGTAGGTACAGTCAAACTTTGAGTTATGTGTGACCATTTCTGTTCAAGGTTTAGTGAATATAGTGAAACAATAGGAGATCAGATTCCCTGACACTGATTTCTCCTCTGACAAAAAATAGACCTGAAAGATTCGTCTAGGTGTTATCACTTGTGGGAAGGAAAAGGGTCTGTAAAAAAAAAAAATTAACTGGTTTCAGCACAGTCCTTTGCACTATAGTCCTTAGACATTACTGGTTTTAAGATTTATCTTGTGAAGGAAAGTTAGACAGAAATTTCAGCCAAAGTCTATATAGCTGTTTACATTTATAAAGCTATTGTAGCTGTTATTTCTGTAATCAATGAATCAAAAGTCATTAAAAAACCCCAAGCACCCTTGCAAGCAACAAAATAAATTCTAAAGAAATCAGAACCTGGAACTCACTGTAGAATTAAGAGTGATGCCCACATTCTTCCCACAGGGCTTGTTGGATAATTTCTCATTAAACACCTCCATTAATGGACTAAAGAGTTTGTCAATGAGCTGAGATGATGTGGTGCTGTTCTCTTGTAACTACGTGTTAGCAAACATAAAATAAGAAGTAATCCTGTACTGGTAGAAAGCTGGATGACAACAATTTTCTTCCATCCCTGTGACATATGAATATACTTTTTGGTTAAATTGCCACTGTAATCTTAACAAAAAGCAGTTGCATTGCTGAGATTTCTCAGCATAGTTTATGCTTTTTATGTAGTATAATATATTATGCAGCTATGCTTCACAGCATGATGGTCTAATAGTAGAACAGTTCTGAAAGCAGAATGACTCTTTGGTTCAAATTGTACTTTTAACATTTTAGTTGTGACCTGGGTTGGCTACCCAGTTTGCTCATTATATTGTCAGTATTAATTGAATGGACCATGTATGAATGTATACAGTTAAAAAGGAAAGATCTTGGTTTGCAATCTCTATTTTGATAGCTCTTGTTTCTTACAAATTTGATGCAGGAACCTAAAAATATGTTGTGATAGAGAAACATTAATTCCATTGTTCCTTTAAAAGGCTCAAGGTTAGTTCTAGAATAGATATTAGTTCACTGTAACTCTGTCAGCAAGATCAATGCAACTGCACGAGATAAATATTTGGTCCCAAGACTTAAATAAAATAAAATGAAAGTTAAACAAAATGTCCTTATCTGAACAAATTAATGCATTTACATTGCAGGTATGAGAGCCTTTCTAGAGTCTTTTAACTGAGGGAGGAACTATAGGTTCAAAACTCAAAATATAAAAGTCAACTATTTCAAGGAGTAAAGTTGCACTTTTCATTTAATATTCAATTGTTTTAGCTGAATTGAGTTTACCTCTTGAAATCCCAACCTTGGGAAAAGAGAACCTTTTTCCTCCTGGAACACTCTAAATTCAGCAAGAATTTATCATTTTGCAAGTTTTGTGGGAGAGTGTGTAGTAGTTTGCTGACTTCAAATCAGAACTAAACTTCTATGAGTCTTTTCTGTGTCTTCTTGACCACAACTTTAATTTGTGCAAAATTTTACTGGGAAGAACTTGAGGCACTATGAGTATTTTCTTCATATTTTGGTTATTTCCCAGTTTATTATGTTCCACAATTTCAATCTAGGTAACAGAGTGACATTTGCAGTGCAAACCCAAGGTAAGGTATGCTTTATGTGAAGTCGGTTTTCTTTATTCTCTACACCAAACTATCCCCTCTTTCAGATCTGGATTATGTTCTAAGTCAATCAGAATGAGGAGGTTTTATACTGAATTTAATGAAACACCATATTCAGACACCTAGCTTTTTCATGTCACAGCACCAAGTGAGCACTCTTGCCAGCAAATAGGCAGTGAATTCAGACTTGAGTTCCACTTTGGGCTAGCTAGTTCTGTTTTGCAGTGTAAAGTCAACATGAAAGTTTAAAGAGTTTAGGATTTCCTCGTCCAGTAAATCCTTCTCACTGATATATGATATCATCCTGTTGTCAGAGTTAAGAATGCTGAAATTCACAGCCTGTGCATCTCTAAGGATCTTAGCACTACATATGCTTTGAGCATCCCTGGCATGTGTGCTCACTCCTTTTCCTTGACCTAACAGCATCAGTAATTTGGAGTTTGGTGACATTCTAGAAGGCCAGTGTGTTTTTCTCAGACATTTTGGAATTGGATGCAATGTTAAGTTTGGGAAAATTCTTCTATGATGACTAGATTCTATGTGTAGTTAAATAGTAGTAAAATAGAGAGATGAGGTAAATGTGAAGAAGCGTGGGTAAATTTATATGCTAGATTAATAATTTTCAAGGTTGTATATTTTACTGTCTTGTACAAGCGTTTAGAATTGAATAAGTGATTATAAAATAGATCTAAAGAACTTTGTAAATCCCTACAAAGAAAATAAGGAATAGAAAAAATGACCTACAGTACAGAAGTGAATTATTCTGATGACACTCATATGAAAAGTGGTATTTTCTATACCCTGTTCCAGAATACAATTTGGAATGTAATTCCTATATTACTCTGCCCTTTTAAAGAGATGAAGGAAGTAAAGATGTCCTATCTTATACACTTATACACACACACATATATACATACATTGTATACACATACATTTATTTAAATATAAAATACAGAATCAGAAACCAAAACAAACTCTCATTCTATGATTTAAATTTTAACTTAAAATTAAAACCTCCCAGTTACTTAATAATTCAAAAAAGCAGAAATGTTTATTGCAGTCAGTCTGTACTTGGAGTCCCATTTTCAGTTGCCTCATCCTACAGCAGTTAAGTAAATGGGTCAGATCCATCTCACTGTAAGAAAGCCTACTCTTTGTGACTGACTATAAAGGAGTCTAGACAACTGTTTTGGATGCTGTTGTCTAAATTTGGACAGAGAAGTCCTATTCCAGAAGTTTAGTTCAAAGTGATTTACAAAAGCTTAACCACTGTGAAAGAATGAGACTGTTTTTCCTCTGCACTTTGAAACATGGCTGCAATGGTCAATGTAGCAGTGATATGCCTGTTATTGTCACTGTGAAAATCACTGAACTATGACCAAATTATAAATCTTTGAAATATAGTAATATGCTTGCATTTTAATAAGAGATTTAGACACTGACAGCTAAAATATCTGAAGATTGGTGCACTAGCAAGCCTTTTAAGAGAGATTAGGCTATGTAAATGGGACTCATGCCACTTAAATTGGGATGCTTAAAACTTAAACCTTCACATTTGTGTTTTTTGTTTTATGTTCCTATCAAATGTGTTTCAACTGGGTATCTAAAAAGTGATATTTGTGTTTCACTGACTGAAAAAGAGATCGGTTGACCTGCTCAGGTTGTACATGCTTTTTGGTTAGATCTTATCCCATTCACCAAATCAAGGTTCATAGAAAATGTCACTATTTTATAAATTCTAAACCTTTAAATTAAGCACATAGTACTTAACTATTCTGAAAATAAAAATTAAAGAAAAAGAAAAAGAAAAGAAAAAGAAAAAGAAAAGCAAAAGCAAAAGAAGAAAAAGAAAAAGAAAAAGAAAAAGAAGAAAAAGAAAATTAAAATCTCCAGGAGGCAGTATTCTTCCTTAAGATTTTAATGTCTTGAAGCTCCTTAACTTACTTCAGTAAATTGTAACATCACCTTGTGTAAAAGCAGATTTTGAGAAAGCTGATGATTAGAAAAAATGTTATGTATCTAAACCCATGGCTGAATCTATGAAACACCTGCTAACTGCATATTGTTTTGCACACAAAGTAAGTAAACCTTATGTCAGAAACCAGCCTCCTTATTTCAGAGCAAATCCAGAGACACCAATGACTAGAAGTTTTGATAGAACCTGAAACATCCCTAAACTGATTCTACATCTTTGTCCTTTCCTTCCTCCCTCCCTCTTTCCTCCCTCTCTTGTCAAGTTTTTATTTTCACACTTAAGTCTTAAGCCTTCCTGTTGCCTTCAACAAACTTTGGATCAGGTCATCAAACCAGACATTCCCTCCTCTCAACGAATCCTAGCACCATAGCCATTTTAAAAACTTATCTCTAATTTAAAGAGAGGGGTGAATTAGGAGAAATCACCTGTACTTTGCAGATGTATCAACATTCTGTGTTTCTATGAAACATAACAATATACTTCTGGAGTCTTTCCTGATTTAACTCTCCCAAAACATACTTGCATTGTTCAGCTGTAAGACCTTTTCTGACAAAAGACTTCAGGAGACTGCTAACCTATTATATGCCCTATTTCACTGGTTATAAGAAAAAAAACTTAATGTTTTATGGGTTACCTATTGCTGTGTTTGTATGCAAGCAGGAAAAAATAAAACCAAGAACTTTGTAAAATCATTATTACCAAGGAGCTACATTTTAGCCTTTTGAATTAAACTTTCAATTATCACCAAATGTTATGTCCATGTAACAACCATCATTATATAAGGTTACTGATTAAGCAGTGTTGTAGTCAGATGTACTGTTGCTCAGTAGACCAACAAGATTTTTTCCAGAAATGCAACAAATGAGATGGATAGAAGAAAGATTCCTCAAAGAGCAGGTGAAGTTTTCAGCTATTTACCCATAGAGGCCAGAAGAGATGGATTACCGGTACTTATGCCAAAAGACATGTTGACGTGGTGCTTAAGGACATGGTTTAGTGGTGGACTTGGCAGTGTTAGATTTACGGTTGTACTCGATGATCTTAAAGGTCTTTTCTAACCTAAATGATTCTGTGATTCTATGATTCTATGATCATTGGTGTAAGGAATTTTTCCTTGATTCAAACTCCTGGCATTTATTCTGTCCTCCCAA
The DNA here is from genome assembly GCF_000690835.1 of Fulmarus glacialis. Lineage (NCBI taxonomy): Eukaryota > Metazoa > Chordata > Aves > Procellariiformes > Procellariidae > Fulmarus > Fulmarus glacialis. The sequence goes on from NW_009209698.1 coordinate 33,944, forward strand.
TCTTAAAGTGGCTGAAAACTCTTAGAATATATTGAATATTAGAACCTCAACAGAAATGCAAATCAGAATAAAGGATACACACCTTTTTGGAATATTAGTAAGTATAATGAAAAATGTACGCTGCTAACCTCTTACCTGCATTGGCACTGTCAGTGTGTTGTGGTTTAACCC
>NW_009209699.1:0-1349 GCF_000690835.1 Fulmarus glacialis
CCGGCTGGGCACTGTAGTAGGGTCCTATAGCACCCATAAGCATCCATCCATGTGCTTGTTTCCCTTCACATACAAGGTGATTTTTTTTTTCCTCTTATAAACAGCGACAAGTGATGACACCAGAGACCACTGCTTTGTCCCAGAGCTGCCAGTCCTATTTTCCAGGCGAATGAAGGGTGGCCCAGAGTGGAGGTGGCACTCGGATGCACAGGGTTATTTAGGACTTCAGTGTCCCACCGTGCGGCTCGGTGCCCAGGTACCTCCACAGACTGGGGCCCAAACAGCTGCCACAAAGTCACTGATGAAGGAAAAAACACCACTGAGCAAACCGCCCTCCTGCCAGCACCGACTCAAAATAAATTCGGGGGTGCAGGGTCCCAGGAGGCACTGAAGCATCCCTGCTAGCCATGGCCTGCATTGCCAGGCCTTGCACCCTTGCACGCCCTTGCACCAGCCACGAAACACATTTTCTCACATTTTTGCACATTTTTAAAGTTCCCCATCATTGGAGATGAGAGAAGTAATACTTAGAAAACGTAGCATTTTAGCTCTTTGTCTCTTGGTTACATGGGAATGAAACCAGCAGAATAGAGCCCAGGCGCAGACTTATCCAGCTGTTAGATTAGATGTTGCACCAACTTACTTTATCATTGCTGAATTAAAAATACTGGAGGCCAATACCAAATGCATTTCCAATTCCCCTTAAAGAAAAGCACTCTGCCAATAAACAAAGGATTTCCTTTTTATAAGGAGATTATTCAGCCAAGAGTCTGATGAAAGATTACTGAGTTTTATTCTAGTGCCGAGCCTTCCCATAAAATATTAGCGGATCTGATAACAAGTGAATACCGAGAGTTGTAAAAAAATTTCTGTCCTCTGATGTTCTTCTAAAAATCAACTCTGTTTTTAAAGACAAACTGTGTGCTGTGAGCTGGACTGGAAACTGTGAGAAAGGTTAATGCAATTAATGTAGAGCTAATGACATTAACCAGCAGAATAACCACTTCTAATTCCCGAACCACCCAGCGATGACTTCTTCCCAACAAAAACCCCATTTTCCGGGGAGCTGGTGACCGAAGCAGGGGGCTCGATGAGGACAGAGATGATGCTTGAAACTAAACAGAGCTTGGGAGGTGACCGAGACAGGGGACATCAAGGCCCAGATAAGCCAAACAGGGAGAAACCAGGCTCTTGCAAAGCCTTAGAGAAGCCGCCGTGCCCCGGCTGCCATCGCTCGTGCCGTGGAAGCAGCAGCGCGCAGGGCCGCCGCACCTCCTGCGCTCGTCTGGAGCCGCTGGGATTAATTAGCACCAATTAGCTGATTGAAACAACTTGCTTGGAGCGATGAA
>NW_009209699.1:1412-1660 GCF_000690835.1 Fulmarus glacialis
GGGCCCGGACCCGTCTGATGGAGGGAGGCTGCAGCCACGCGGCCTCTCCGTACAGCGTTAAACCCCAGCACCCCCCAAACCCCAAATGCTGCTGCTGGGGGGGAGCCCAGAAATGCTCCTGTTGGGGAAAGGGCTGGGACCCCCTTTTGGGATGGAGCGGGGAGGACAGGGAGGGCTGGGGGACGCAGACCCGCCAGCCGAGCCCTTGCCACGGCGCAGGAGGGATGCTGGCGGGGGCGGGGGCGCTG
>NW_009209699.1:1794-2506 GCF_000690835.1 Fulmarus glacialis
CGTCTCTGTACGAGTCCCGGCAGAAAATGGCATTAATGGGTGCATGGGGCACTGCTGAGAGCTGGAGGGGGCTAACAGGCCCTTAGGCTGGGAAAATAGCACGGGCTCCTTGTTTCACCAGTATAGCACAGCCACTCCAACCCCAAATCATCCGGCTTTTGGCAGGCTGGAAAGGATTTTATTATATTTTGGATCAAAATTAAGCCAGTGATAGATTGCAGGGGCTTTGTTACTTGGGTTTTGCTTTAAAGGTTTGTTGGGACTCCATTCAAGCCCCGGACTGGACTTGCCCTCCTGGGGGGCCAAGGAGGGGGTGTGCCGGGGCTGTGCAGACCTGCACCGACAGCACCCGCTCTCCTGCTGCAGCCCCCGGGGAAAGGGAGATGCTCAGCGCCTGCAAAGAGTTAAAATCTCCTGTTGGCACGGCACAGAATCCATCCTGCAGAAGAAATCAGCATCAGGGCTGCGTGGAGAGGATCGCTCGGTCCCCGTGTTGCATGCGTGGCTTGTGGGAACGTGTCTCCCGTGGCCCAGGAGGATGCCTACGGGATGGCCACGGGAGGGGCTGGGGCGAGGAGCAGCGGCGGGGGTGGCTTGGGCTCCCTCTCCCGGCTCTGCCGAGATAAAATCGGTGCGTGTATCGTGGGGATGGGAAGCTCGCAAGCCTGTGAGCAGATGCCGGCTGCGCTGGATGGCGTGGGGACAGGATGGG
>NW_009209699.1:2895-3243 GCF_000690835.1 Fulmarus glacialis
GGGGCAAGCAAAAGTCCATAGCCATTGCTGCAGCAGAGCAAACCCAGGCAGACAGATGCTCAGGGGCCTGAGCTGGGCTAATTAACAAAAGCCCTCCCAAACCAGACTGGGGGGGCCCTGTGCCCCCCCACCTCCTGCCGCGCAGCATCTGGAGCCCACGCGCGGAGCACGGCTGCGTTTCCATCCTTCCTGCCATGCGGCTCATCCCACCCCTCTATTTATCTGTGTGTTTAATTTACTGGCACTGCTGAGCGGGAGGAAGGAGATGCCGCCTCGGTGGATGCGAGCAATTAAAGCAAGTCGTCGGGATAATTGGAGCCTGCCTGTCTGGCTGCGCAGTGGGGCAGG
>NW_009209699.1:3279-5573 GCF_000690835.1 Fulmarus glacialis
CTGCAGACGCATGTCTGTCTTCAATGCAATACATCACCTTGCTCAAGGAAAGCTCCTGAGAGAAATATTGCCGAACCCATCCCGAATTGTAAATCCGGAGAGGCTTCATCAACCCATTACTCACTACTTGGCTTGCCTGAGCCAGGCTCGGCTCTGGGGCAAGCTCCAAGGTTGACCTGGTTACACCATGGATGAGTTTAGCCCTTCATTTGATGAAACTCTTGGAAACACACATCTCTACTGCACCAGGCTGGGCTTGCGGACATATGAGAATAATAACGAAGCCGCGCTGTAACACATAATTACTGTGTCACCAGAGAGCCCTGGTTATGAGATGATTCATGAATGGAGCTGGCCAAGTTGCTTGCTGCAAGCCCATGATGGCTGTGCTCTGGGGATGCAGGTCAGGCCCCAAATCTCCTGCACGAGGTGTCTGCCCGGCTGGCGGGGAGACGGGACCGCTGGGTGCTTGGGGCTGGCTGGGCTCCGTTAGCCCCGGAGTGCTGGAGGGACTGACCGCGACCGATGCTACCATCGGATGTGGTGGTCCCAATACTGCCATTGGAGGTGGTGGTCCCAATGCTGCCATGAGCATGACCCGCCCCAGAGGTAGGTGGAACAAGTCTTCATGTCTTCCAGGTCCATGCTCTTTCTCAGCAATGACATTCCCTCTGAAACGAAGGACATGTAGTCCTCCCTTCACAAATACTTGATTCTTAAGGAAAGATCCACTGACCTGGTTCCTTGCCTCATCAAAAATAAGTTATAGCTCTCAGAGACGCTCCCGTCGCTGGACTGGTGTAGTAGGCGGCCAAAACTGAACGCATTGTTTGCGCTGGCTAAAATTGCATTGAAATAAATATAGCATACATACTACACACAGTCTGTGCATGGCAAATTGTCCTGGATTATCCCCAGAGTTACTGCAGCTGTGAATTATACGGAGGTTAATGTTTGGATTTCATACCAGATAATTTATAGAGAAGTCCAGGGACGGGCTTTCATCTGCTTTGATGAAAGTTCATCTGGAATAACAATACTTGGTAGAACCTGGCACTTGGACCGCACTGAAAACCCAAGCCCTTCTACTTGAAAGCAAGATGTTTCCATTTAAAAACACTGTTAGCAAGAACAAACATCTTTCTATTACTGACTCTCCTTGCTCTTCCCCTCTGCTGCAGTCATCTGGTTCAGATTAGTCCTGGATAAGGTCCCGTTTTGCTCAGGGAACTAGGAGGGGAACTTGGAGCTATTTCTACTCATTTCAAGTATGAATTGAATGTGGTGCACAAATGAAAACGCAATGAGCTCCAACAGGCGAAGGGAATCAAAGAGACATGGCAGCTCCTCCTGGTGGAAAATCACTTCTGACGGCACGGGAAATGGAGGGTGGGAGCTGAGTTTCCCACCTCAAAGCGGTGCTGCCGGTCCCCCGTCCCCACGCGACCGCCAGGACCGGTAGCGATGACCCCTGGCAAGGGGGAAGCTGCGGCTGAAGTGTGGGTTTGGGGGAGAAGCCCAGCTTGGTTCTGCCGGGCCAGCACCGGGATCTGGTCCTCCTCTGCGCTGGCTGGGAACGGAGGGTCCCAAGCTGCTCTCCTGGCACCCGTCATCTTCTCACCCCAGTGGGAAACCGCTGTTTTCTCCAGCAAGGAGGGGGGCCAGCCTTCCTCGCTCACCTCCCCAGCGAGGGTGCCAGCAGCCTTTACCAGCTGGCTGGGAGGAGAGCCCTCCTCTCACGAGTGGGAAAAGCTATTCCCAAGAAAAGCCAAACAAGAGGGAGCCTCTCAACACCAGCAAGTACCCCAGCAGGTTAAATCCAGCCTCTTCTTGTGGCTTGTTGTTTACATAGCGCCTGTTTACAGCCAGCTCTTGCCATAGCTGCTAATTTGATAGCATGTGACGGATCGCAAACGCTTTGCAGAAGATGACAGCGAGGAAAACAGCCGTCGTGTCAGAGGCTGGAGCAAAGCAAGTGAGCCAGGGCGAAGAGCTGTTTAGATTTTTGGTTGGTGCGTTTTGGGGAGCTAAAGAGATTAATATAACGTATTGTGTATATATATCCCCCTTGGGGTGCTCAGAGCTTGACCCTGCCTGCTGTGCTCCTTCCATATGTGTAGGTCGGTGGCTGCTGCAGCACTCGAGCATCGGGTGTGTGATGCAAAGCACCCGTGCAGCCACGCCGTCACTTGCCGCAGCGAGGGGCGAGCTGCCTGCCGCCGGGCAGCACAGCAAGGAGAGGACAGTCACGTACCGCAAGCGAAGACCTCAGTCCCCCGGCCCCAGGAGAGCGG
>NW_009209699.1:5705-8072 GCF_000690835.1 Fulmarus glacialis
TTAACCACGCGTCTGTGTGTCCTCCCTCGGGGTCGCTGTCGGGAGGTGGGTCTGAAACAGCCCGAGCTCGTTGCAGAGTAGCCAAGGTGCGAGTGACCTGTAGAGGAGTCACAGTTCTTCTATTTTTTCACTCTACCCAAAGAAAACTGTGGTTATTTAGGTGTTGAGGTGGCGTTTGCAGCCCGTGAAGCCCTCTGCACTCAGCTTCACCCGGCGCCAGCCAGCACAGAAAACCTGTCCCTCAGTGGGGAAATTGCACCAACGTCTCGGGGAGACAGATTTCGCTGGAAACGCAGAGCTGATCTCCACCTCCAACCTGTTTCAGCCTGTCCCTGGCCTTGCAAGGGGGCTGCCCATCCCCACCTGCATTTCCCCAGCTTGCAGCAGCGCCTGTCACCAAGCTGGTGGCTCATCACTGTGCCCCACGCTGAGCGTGCCTGTGGTTTGAGGCATTCCTTTTCCCCTGCATCTCAGCACACCAGTATCGGCTGTGATCTGTGGGCTCTGGGCTAACTGGGGTGGAAAACACCCGGAGGTCAGCGAGTTTTTCCAGGGCTTTTCGGGAGGCGGCCGGGCTCTCGCTGCTAAACCGGGAGTTTGGGCTGGGGGTGCAAAGGACTTAAAAATTATTTTTGAAAAGAAGCTCTTTGAAAGTGTACACTATCTTTTGATGGGCTGGGCATGTCGTGGGTTTGGTGGCTCGTGTCCCAGCAAGGATATTTCCCGTGACCTCTCAGACATGCAGCTCGAGGACAGATTTGCAGCTTCTCCCATGCAGCATCACTCTCCGTGTTGACAGCTCTGGCCATGGAGACGTTGGCTTCCCCTCGAGCTGCCCGCCCGGACCATACTGGGTTCAAACCATGCACCGAGGTCCAGCCTCAGCCTCTCGACTATCTCGTGCAGGGGCTGACCCAGCAACATTTGGGTACCACGGGCTCCACGGGATCATCTCAAGAGGTTCCCACGGTCTTAATGTTGTCCCCTATAGAGAGAGGTGCTGGGTGGACACGGGGAAGAGCAGCAGAAACGACAGGGGGGTGCAGTGCAAAGTCTCTCAGCGGGGATCCGAGTTGAGCCCCTGGGAGCATACGGGGAGCCAGTTTCCTAACCCTCATCAGTCTGGGTCTGCCTGGCTTAACCTCCGCTGCTCAGACAGGCAAATGGCTGGCACAGATTTCTATTTAAATAGAGTCCAGATTTAAGGCTGTGCTAAGTCACATCTCCTGCTGGGGAAAAGCACATGTTGAATTTGGAAACCCGGAGGATACGATGGCAGGTCGGAAAGTGGCCGGACTTGGGAGCTCTCCTTGCAGCACGGAGGGCATGGAAACGGGACTCCATCTTAGGCAGAACGTCCTGGCAAGAGTCCTGGGCTGCGGGAAGCCAGCCCGGGCAATTTAAGAAGGGTTTTCCACAGCTCACGTCTGTTGTTTGGTGAATGCGTTTGGCAGTTTCCTCCAACACGCATTTTAAAGGGAAACCTGAAACGCTTGGCCCACTTGCTCTTTTTCCCCTCGCAGCATGAGCCCCCCCAAGTCTCCCTGGGCTCAGGGGCAGCGGGGATGGGGTTGACACCGTCGAGGTGGGCTGAGTGACCGGGTCCCCTCCATCGCTCCCGCTGACCTCCGTGGGCAACCTGCCAAGGATCCCCATGATGATCACGTCACCCGAAATGGGATCTGCTCCCCAGCTGGAAGACCCTTGTGCAATACTTGGGAAAGGGGCTGGTGAAGCAGCAGCTGATGGGACCCCACCAAAGCCCCTCGCTCCCCCCAGTTCCCCCAACCTGCAATTCCCACCCGGTTTGCCAGGAAGAGCTGGAGAAGGGAAGTGCTAAGAAATGAGCCCCAAGTCAAGCACTTCACCAAGTGGCTTTTGTGTGTCGTCTTCCTACAGCCTTTCATTTTGGGAGCTGAGTCTGGGCATGCTGCTGCATTTTTGGGGTCCGAGCTGGGGCACTGTAGCATTTTTAGCGGGCTGAGCTTGAAGCAGATTGCAGCATTTTGGGGGTGAATCCAAGGCACACCATAGCATTTCTGGGGTCCCAGCCTGGGGCACTGCAGCACCTTTAAGGGCCTGAGCCCAGGGTGCACTGTAGCATTTTTAGGGGGCTGAAGCTGGGGTACCACAGCTTTTGGTGAGAGGCTGAGGCAGGGGCACCACACCCTTTTGGGGGCTGAGCCCAAAATGCACTGCAATGTCTTTCAAGGTTGAGTCTGGGGCACAGTGCAGCATTTTGGGGAGCTGAACCCAGGGTGCAGCACAGCATTTTTGGGGGCCTGAGCCCAGGATGCACCACAATGTTTTGGGGGGGCCAAGCCCAGGGTGCACTGCTGCATTTTGGGGGGCTGAACCCAGGGTGCA
>NW_009209700.1:0-14523 GCF_000690835.1 Fulmarus glacialis
CCTGGAAGGAGGTTGTAGCGAGGTGGGTACTGGTCTCTTTTCCAAGTAACTAGCGATAGGACGAGAGGAAATGGCCTCAAATTGTACCAAGGGAGGTTTAGACTGGACATTAGGAAAAACTTCTTCACTGAAAGAGTGGTCAGGCCTTGGACCAGGCTGCCCAGGGGAGTGGTAGAGGCACCATTCCCTGGAAGTATTTAAAAGACGTGTAGATGAGGCGCTTAGGGACGTGGTTTAGTGGGCATGGTAGTGTTGGGTTGACGGTTGGACTTGATGATCTTAGAGGTCTTTTCAAACCTTAATGATTCTATGATTCTACTGGTAGAAGACTTCAGAAACCTGAGCACTTGGATCCTGGTTTGGAGGTGCATAATAACATTCTTGTAACCTTTTGAAACTGGAATGCCTAAAGATGATGTTCTCATTTTAGAGAGTGAAAACTCTTCTTGTCTGGAGTCAGTTTCTTCCTGGATTTACTGCTTTTCTGATTCTGGAGTCAAGAAAGCTAATGCTTTCCCATACTCTGCTATCAAAACAACTTTGGATAATATACTACTTCGGTAGTATAGGACAGGGTGCTTTCTTTGGCCCTGCTGGGTTCAGTCTCTCCTGCACTTCTATTCAGTGAGTGTAATCAGGTTTAGTTTTAACATACCATTTGGTTTTGTACCTGAATTTGGGTGTCTGCTGTTACATAAACCTTTGGTCTGATCATCAAGGTTCTTGTGCATGTGCGTTGAGAGAACCATGCATTTCCTAGCCGACTGGTGAACTTCACCTTAGTATTTGGGGCTTTATATCTCCCCTTAAAAGGTCTTTTCTTTCTTTTCTGCCTTCCTGTTTTTTATTTACTCTTCTGTTTTCAGAGAGTTTAAACTTGCCCTTTACTTCCAATTTATCAGATCTTAAGACCAAACATTTAAATCTTTAGTAACTTGTTTATTTGCTACGAGAAAGACCTTTTCAGTGGCAATTACACCTATAAATCAGGTGGGAGATTCAAATCCTTAGCACAGTCCTTCAACATTTTTAAGACTCTCCTCTTTTTTAGGAATTCTGTTCTAAAAACTTGAGATTGCCTGTTTTCAGTTAAAGGTTGACTTGTTTTCACCATCTGAATTTTACTGCTATGGAAGCTGCTCTGTGTACACTGGACATGAAGCACGCTTGTGTATTGATATGTTGTGTTGGTTTTGGCTGGGATAGAGTTAATTTTCTTCACAGTAGCTAGTATGTGGCTGTGTTTTGGATTTGTGTTGAAAACAGTGTTGATAATACAGGCATGTTTCAGTTACTGCTGAGCAGTGCTTACACAGAGTCAAGGCCTTTTCTGCTTCTCACACTACCCCAGCAGCGAGTAGGCTGGAGGTGCAAAAGAAGCTGGGAGGGGACACAGCTGGGACAGCTGACCCCATCTGACCAAAGGGATATTCCACACCATATGACGTCATGCTCAGCATATAAAGCTGGGGGAAAAAGAAGGAATGGGAGGACGTTCAGAATGATGGCTTTTGTCTTCCCAAGTAACTGTTCGACGTGATGGAGCCCTGTTCTCCTGGAGATGGCTGAACACCTGCCTGTTGATGGGAAGTAGTGAATGAATTCCTTGTTTTGCTTTGCTTGCATGCGCAGCTTTTGCTTTACCTATTAAACTGTCTTTATCTCAACCCACGAGTTTTCTCACTTTTCCCCTTCCGATATTGTCCCCCATCCCACCGGGGAGGAGTGAGCGAGCGGCTGTGTGGTGCTTACTTGCCAGCTGGGGTTAAACCACAACATTTACTAATACAGTTTAGTAAAACTCTCAAGTATTATGGGGCATTCCAAGGAATTGCCTGTTTTGGCGAGTTTGATCGCTCAGATAAGATCACCTATGTAAGGGACAACTGAAGAGGAATGCTGTCTAAACGAAACTTGACTTTTGCCTATGGCAGCTGGTAAATAAATGCCGTGTAATAAACTGTGTGTTTTTCAGCACTGCTTTTGTTGAACAGTCAGAAAGGATGGTGCTGTCTCATGGAGGCCTGTTTTGAATTCTGGCCTGTTCTGGTCTGTCCCTCCAGCTAGTGATGAAATAGTGCCCCAAGAAAGGTTCTGTGAGCATATGTCAGTGACGCATTTTATTACAAGCATATATGTGGAACTCTTTCTGAGATGGCTAGAAAATGCAGTATTTATATTATGAAAAGCTGCAGGATGTAATCAGTCTGTGCACGTTCTTATTGATCAGGTGGTTTTTTTTTTTTGTAAAGCTGTCTAGAAAACAATACAGAATCTTCTAGCTGTTTTTAAAAACGCACGTATGACTACTTACATCCTCTGCCTTGTGAGGAATGATACAAGTATTTGTTGTGAGGGTTGCTTAAACATATATGAAGTTACTTGATCTTAAAGCAAAAATAAGCTACATAATAGACTTCATGTTGCTCAATTTTGTTTCTTTTCAAGGCTGGCTGGCGAATTTTTGAAAACTGATTATTTATTTGTTGTTGTTGGACACGTGGGTGGAGCTTGCAGTGATGTTCACCAAAATATTCTTCAGGTTCCTCAGTATTCCAAGAGGGATAAACTGATAGAAATTCTACAAAGCATAGGTAACTTGCCTTATTGCTAATTGTTTTCCAGAGAAGACAAAATTGCTTGTTTTTAAACTTGTGCTCTCGCTGTTGACCAGGTCACGAGTCCATTCTATTATGCGTGTTGCACACTTTACAGGACTACTGATTGAAGCTTGAGGCAGACCTTGGGGAGTTCTAGGGTTTTAGGCGTATTTGTGTTATGGGTATTTGTCAAGGTCTCATTTTTGAGTACTAGCAGACAAGCTTCCCAGATGGTTAGTTTCTTTATATGGTCAATTACAATACTTCAGCATCTGAGGGTATTATCTCCAGATCATAGGTGTATTAAACTTCTTATGTGAACGTTTGGGCCTATATTTTGTTAATGGCTGGGATTTTTCCATTTTTGCTCTGAATGTATCTTAAGTTTTAATGCTGAAAACTGGAAGGCAGTTTGGAATTAAGTAACGTTTTCTGTACCTTGCTGTTCAGTGCTCAGGATGGTGTGCCACTTGCTTTAGCCACATGCTGTAGAAAGGGAGTGCATACTTATCACAGAGCGCAATGTCCATTTCCTCCTTTAACTGAGGAGAAAAATACAACGCACTTGTCTTCACCTAGGTTTCTGTGTTGATCTAGAAATTGATGGGTTGAATTTAGTTAGTTCAACACAGGCAAGAAATTAAAATCATACTTTAAAGACTTATTCAAAACCTGTTCTGGTATTAGGTGTTTATATAAGTAATGGCAACTGTGAAATGCGTCAGTGAAAATACATCAGGTTTGAAACTGCAGTGCATCTGAACTCTTGTTTTAACATAGGTCATGAGCGAACCATGGTGTTTGTGGACAAAAAGAAAAAAGCAGACTACATTGCAGCCTTTCTTTGTCAGGAAAAAATAGCAGCCACTAGCATACATGGGTAAGTATTTTTTAAGTGAAAGTCAGGTAGTAGTATTAACTGAAGATCACTTGATACTACATCTTAAGAGAAGCTTCTATTGAGATTTCATGTTTGGCTGTATCTGTGTGACTTAGCTTGCCTTGTTTCAAATAGCCTTATAATCCTCAGCAGCTCTGCCCAATTGAGAATGTAATGTTTTTGAAGGACAGTTCTCAAAGCATTCGCTGAGTATACATCTTTCTGGTTGTCCACACTTCAAATGCTGTATATGAACTGGAGAATTTTATGCCTATTGCTAAAAAAAAAAAGTATATAATAAATTCAATGGAATCGGCTGTTGTTTATATGTAGTTCTTGTCATCATTTGTGTGACTAAAACCAGACCTTTTGGTGTTACTGGTGAGATGATAATTCGTAAATTCAAGTGGCAGTTGTGGACTTTCCACTCTGTCTTACAGGCTTCCTCAAAGTGACGAGATAAGTCGAGTCATGTACCGTTCAGATTTATGATGCTGTCATTTCTGCCTCCTTGATATGTTCATGGACATAGCATTTGTATGGAGATCGATCTGAAGAGAAGATGGTTTTAACTTGTGTTTGTAGTCTACTCATTAGCGTTGCATACCTTCTGATTTGTTCTCTCATTTGGACAACAAAGAACATGATTTAAACTCTGATCTACTGTATTTAAATACTGGATAATCTGTAAATATTCTTTAAAAATGTAAACCCCAGAGCAAATCTAGTTTTCTTCTCATGATGATAAACAAAAGGCAAATTCTATACTGTTGGCTGGCCACACTTTCTAGCATATCAGAAAAATGGCCTATACAGGAGTCTAGGTAGACTTCATCTTGCTGTTGTGGCTCCCTGCTACAAAGCAGTAGGAAAAGCACTTCAAATTATGGCATGAAGAAACAATCAGTTAAACAAGTTTATCCTCTTAGGGAGGCAGTGAGTTCAATACATGACTGTCTCTGATTCTTTTAAAAAATTTCAATTTCTCTAGAGACTGAGGTTAAAATAGTTGCTGTGTCTTACTGCTAATCAGTTAAAAATTCAGAAAACCTAAACAGGTAGTGTGTGGGTTGTTGCTCCCTGCCCCGCAAGAACTACTTCTGTTCATGAATCATAACCTTTTAACTTGTATCTGAAATAATACTGTAGATGTTTTGAGGCATCCATTCTGACCATTGCTTTTTTTGTAGAGACAGAGAACAGAGAGAGAGAGAAGTAGCTCTTCAGGATTTTCGTTCTGGAAAATGTCCAGTTCTTGTGGCAACTTCAGTGGCAGCAAGAGGTCTGGATATTGAAAACGTTCAGCATGTTATTAATTTTGATCTTCCTTCCACCATTGAAGAGTATGTACACCGAATTGGACGAACTGGTCGTTGTGGAAATACAGGCAAAGCAGTTTGCTTCTTTGATAACAGTTCAGATGGCCATCTTGCACAATCTCTAGTTAAAGTGCTTTCAGATGTAAGTTTCAAATCTTAGTACTTAACTTTTTCTGTTCTTTAGGATTTCACTTTAATGTACTGAGCAACTATTATTTCTTCAGTACAGTTATGGAATTTTTAATACCAATTGATAAAGCAGTCTAAGTCTCTAAACTCACTTTCCTAATTATGTAGGCCCAGCAGGAAGTTCCTGTTTGGTTGGAAGAAATTGCTTTTGGTTTTCAAGGAGAAAGAGTCTTTACATCAGTTAATACCCAAAAGGTAAGTCTGGAAATGAACTGGAAGCCTTGGTTTTCAGAACTTTGTCTCAGTATAAAAGTGTGCTTAGCTGCATATATCCAGAGTAATGCCACTGAAACTGTTTGGACTGTAACTGTGTCTGTTACCTTAGTTGTGCATCTTCATAACGCTCAGTATTTTTGAAACTAATTTTGGACAACTTGCTTGACTTGGACTTGTACAGTGTGGCCTTACTAGCTGTGTTAGTTTTGATCTGTAGCGTCAAGAATTACTCTGTGGAAGAAAAGATTTGTGCAAATGTATGCAAAGGCTGTAGTTCAAGAAGTTTCTCTACTGCACACGTAGGGTAAGAGCAAATAGTTGCTAGTTATGCGGTCACTGCTTGTTATAAGTCGCTCAATCAAGTAACTCATTTGACTGAAAACTTCAGCTAATTATAGTTAGATAAATGCCCCAATCTAGTCCATGTCAGAATTGTTCTTAGATGAGGAGGAGCCTTCTGGTCTCCTAGTGTTGCTGATACCAGATGTTAAAATACAGCTTAAGTAAATGAGACAGCCTAGGTGGCATAGCTCTCAAATCATTCTGCAGTCACTAGTTTAGGATTTAAATTCTATGCCTATTCCTTTGAATGATTTTCTTTTTTTCCAACTAATATTTGATACTTCTTGCTTTTCTCTACTTGGATTTTAATGCCTTCATCAAAAGCCCTTCCCTGATCTCTTGCTTCCATAAGAACTTCATCACATCTCAGTTTGCATTGCAAATGTTAATATTCTCTTAGACTTATGCAATGTCTGAAACTCAAGTTCAAGCTTAGACCTTCCTTTCATTAATTATATTTCTCCATACCATAACTATTGAAAGTATTGGGTGTTTTGGGTGTATTTACCTGCTTGACTAGTTCCCTAATCAGATCTGAGTCTTCTTTCTTTGAGTCTTCATGGGACCTCAGTTATACACTTGAACTTCTGCTTCCTTCTCACGCTTGCAGCCTCAGTGGATCTTTCTTCTATATTCCTGTTCAAGGACACATTTTTAATTTGTATAGATTGCTTTCAAAGATGGATCTCATCAACCTTTGAGTCTAGATTGCTTCCAAATACACATCTCCAACCTTTGTGGAGTATCTCCCAGCATTTCATAAAATCTCTCATTTGTAGGTCCAAGGCTGTCCTTCATGTCCTTTTTGACCTCTGAGTTACCAAATCTGGCTGTGACTCTTTGTCCACATACTTGTGGATAGAATAATTTCAGGGGAAACCTGTCTGTTTGCCTTGGGAGTACTGCCGTCTTAATGACATATATGCAGTGCACCAACTCTTGATGGAAGATCATCAGGTTCCAATTCCTTTCTTCTGAGACCTTCTGAGAGAAGAAACTGCGCATTTGTAATCAGCCCTCTTTTTCTCTTTGAAATTAACTATTAAAGTTGTGTTTTGCTGTTTACTATTACTGAAAGAGAGGCTTGTATCATCTAGTATTCAATAAGGATCCTGATGCCCTTTCTCCTGGGGAAGAAAGGTAACATCTTACTTGTTTTTGCAATATTCACTTTCTTTCTCAAAGGGAATGCATGAAAGGGCCATTTGATAATCAAATGATGAATTTGAAAGAGGAATCTGTTGGAGGCTCTTGCCTGATTATTTTGGGACAATCTTATAGGTGACTGGTCTTCATCCTTTTCCAAAGGAAAAGGATTTTGCTGGGAAAGTAATGCAGACAGTCATTCTTAATTAAGAAATGGAGAAGGAGGTTTTTCTTCAAAGTCGTGTGAACGTATTTGTGTTGGGTAAGAGAAGAAGTTGGGATTTGAACTTCGGGAAGGATAATTCCCACATCTGGTAAAATCTGAGTTGATTAAAGTGCATTAATTTCACACTGGGGTCTAAAAACCCTATGTACAGAAGGTTAATGATGAAACAGCTTCTGTATTTATTTAAAATATGATGTTCAAATTACATTGAGAGACATGTGTGCAGAAAGCTAAAATTGTTTTGTAGTGACTTTTACTGTTAAATGATTGAAAGTGTTAATGAATCTAAACTAGTACTGGTTCTGTTTCCTAGAATTACAGAGGCAGAGGCAACATGAATCCAGGAGGAATGAAGATGTCGTATTCTTCAAGTGCATTTGAGTCATGGGATTAAACTACTTTAGTACCAAATTAGATTGTATTCTGTTGTGCTTTAAGTGAACTGTTGCACTGAATGTTCCTTACTGTTGAGCTTATGGAATACTTAATGTTTGAAAGAGTAGCTCGTATTCATATGCTAAAGCTTTCAGCAATGTATATGTAGTCTGTTATGATGAACCCAGTGATGATTATCACTTAATGTAGGAAGTCGAAAGCAATTTTTTAGGAAACACGTCAGGTATTAAGTGTTAAAACTTTCAGTAAGTGATGCTTGGTAGCTAGTGTGCTGGTGTAAAAAGATGGGGGTTTTGCAAGTGAAAAATAGTAGAGCCCTTGAACTTTGTTACCAAAATTTTGCATGGGAAGATAGTATTGTGAAGACCTAGTTTGGGAAAGAGCTTTATGTAAAGGGCTCATCTAAACTTAATGTTCGTTCCTTTTTGTAACAGGTCAGTTATAAAATTTGAATCTAGTGATGAGATGACTTAATCTTAAGGATCTGTTAAATATCTTGTAAACAGTTACCTAATAAAAGCTTGAGGAGTGTGCATTGATGGTTGCTTCTACATCAGATATACAAAAAAGCATATGTCATGGCAGTTACATGAACTGGTATTATTTTGACATGCATGGAACATGCGCATCTTGATACGGAACTAAAGGTCGGTGGCTACATCCACAACTTAGTTGAAATACCTGTTTTTACAAGAGCTGTCTTCAGAGAAGGATGGAGCCCTGTGTTGCTTCTTGCTTCTGTCCAAGCCCTTTTGCCTTGGACAGACATAAGTACTCTTTTGTTATCTCTTGTGGAAAAGTTTGCTTTAGAACAAGCTTGGTGGCTCATGTTCAAAAGAGTTTCTCAGACTTGTAGAAGTTATAGAGGGTAAGCAGCCATTAACAGTTCAAGGAGATTGCCTTAAAGTTGCTTTTTCTTTGAAAATTTTTTTTTTATTTACCAGTGCAGTATGCTACAAAGGTGCATATTATTGTGTCCAAAAGGAAAATGGCAAAGTATTTGTAACAGTAATTTGTAATGTCTTGCACAGCTGAACAAGCTTGCAAGCTTCTCTCGTGTTCTGTGGTATTTAGCACACAATGCTGAGCACTATTTCTTGTACAGTCTTCCCACTTAATACAGGGAAATAATACTTTTAAGCTCTGCTAACAAGACTGAAGGTTTAAATGCCCAAGTTTGTGAGAATCAGAACTGACTTGGGCAGTGCTATGGAATCTGCACAGAACTTCTACTTGAACTTGGCTGCATGCAGTCCTGAAGTACAGTATCTCTTTGATTTGAAAGACAGTGGCATTATGCACTGCACTACATTCATTCTTTTTTTTCTGCTTCAGCTAGAAGTGCCGTAGGATATAGAATTTATCAAAAATATTAACCAAAATAATTTATTTGAGACCGAAAAAGCAATAACCAGGTGGCTTTACCAATGTAATAATTGGTAGTGCATTGAATAGCGCATGCATAAATCCAGAACCTGTGGAAAAGTCTCTCTGGAACATTTGGTGGCACAATGTTTGCAAACTTCTGTGCTTGAAGTTCCCTTTTATAACAGTCTGTAAATAAACTTAAAACATAACACTGTTCAACACACACCGTATTACTCTGGGCAAGGCAGGCTTTTTTGCATTTCCTTTACATGGAAGTATTTATTTCTTACCTGTGCATTCTACAACTTGTCTGGTTTTTTGCATGTTCAGAACTGCCCCTTTCCTAAGGGAATAAAACTGGCCATTTCTTTCATTTAAATAGTTTCTGGAGGTGGTAGGAATTGCCACAAGCAAATGTTCTCGTATTGGGTTTTTTTTTCCTGCTACATCATTTAAAAAAAACAGAAACAAAACCAAACCCAACAAAAAAACAACCAACAAAACCTGTCCCTAGAATGGTAATGAAATAGATTTAAAAAGAAAATAAGTCCGATTTACTACTTTTTATGAGAGGGTGAGAAATTGAAGAACCAAGTCTGATGTCAGATAATTTTGTCTGATCAGAATTACAGAATGCCCATTGAAAAGAGAGTGAGGGAGAATTAGGATTAAGGAAAATGGAAAACTTCAAGAATAATATTTGCAGAAAACTACAGTTCCTTTTGAATATTCAGTTTTGGTTTAAGCCTCTTGTGACTTTAAATACATGTTTAATCTGCAGGAAAACGTTTCAGTCTTCTCAGCTGAAGGAAAACACTGACAAACAAGGCAAGTTGGTTTGGGGAATGAACTGGACTGCCAGCTGCCTCTCTGTTACTTTTATTCTTGCTCTCGGGTAATTCTACATTTATATGGAGGAGCATGTTGAAAGTCGTACTGGGAAATACTGCGTTAACACCGTCTTCACCCAGAAGAGTCCCGTTGTCCTCCAGGTGGCGGTCAGGATGAGCATTCTTAAAAGGTTTCACTGAACCGATTGAAACCCGAGAACAACGTACCTGCAATTCCTTTTACATGCTTCTGCTGCCTACAGTTGTGCTAACCACAGGTCCTTGAATGCTTTTTCCTATCTTCACCTCCATGTTTATATAAAAAACGCTGTTTGTATTGGAGCGTAGTTCAAAATTAAGCTGGGAGTTCTTGACAAGCTAGTGTTGCAAAATGCAATCAAGCCTTCTTTCTTACAACAATACTTCGAATGCTGCATTTTGTTATTTCTGTCATGTTTGAATAGTAACACACTTAATGCAGTGCCTGAACTTTTTTTTTGCTCATGAGTTGAGTTTCTCATCAGAGTCTGAAAGGGCTGCAGTCATGAGGGTGAAAAGGAAGGAAAGTCTGTAGACGTGACTTGTGACAGCTGTGTGTTGACTGTGGATCCTGGTCAAAACAGCAGTTCTAGTAATGAGTAAGTGAAGTCAAGGGTTTCTTTGTATAGCTAAAAAATGAAGGAGAAATATTAGAGAGAACCTTGCACAAGTGCTAGCTTTGATAAACAGACTTTTTCTGAAAAAAGCTCTGCCACCATAACTAGCATAAATACCAGTCCCTGTAGACATTCTCCTTTTTTTTTCTGTAAGCATTTGGAGCTGCTAGAGGGTTGGTAGTGGGGAGGTTGGATATTCTGTGAACCAGTCAGTGTCCCATCTGTGCTGGAACAGATGCCTGGTCTGATACTGTAAAGCCAATAGGGATGGTGTGTATGGCTGTTTTTTGTTACTGGTCAATCTGTGATCATTGGTGTGATGATGCGGTTTTCTGAACACGTGGCAGAATTCATCTAGCACTTGGTTTTTCATTGCTTGTTTCTGGGATGCCTGAAATGATTCTTAAAATTGTTTGATACATTTAAATATATATCAAACAGATGACCCTACACATACACCATGATCATCTTGTTGCATTGCTACAATAGGAACACACGAGTTCTTAATACCCTTTATTTTCTGGGGCTTGCACCAAGTGATAAAAATGTCTGGTTTCAGGTTCCATTTCTTGGATTTCCATCCCAGCTATGTTTGAGTCTCCTGTACTGATAAAAAGTCTTTGATTTTTCTCTTCACAGTTACCTAGGCTGTACTGTGATACATCACTGGGGTATGAACCTCATTGGTGTATAGCTGTGGTTGCAGACAGTACTGTCCTGGTATTAATGAATGTTCTGTCACTACCCTGTAATTAAACTACATTCCCCTGAGTACTTGGTAATCTGGATACAGATTTACAAACAAAGTAAGTCAGGCATGGTATCTTAAAAGTAAATGGGCACAATCTCTTTGGAAATAATGATCATGACTCAAAACACTCGGAGGTAATTAAGTTCTTACAGTTAAAAGTTACTGGTGTATTAGTACAGAGGAAGGCTAAGAAATTGCACAAAGGACTGAATACTATTCATGAGTAAAAATGGAAACGAAAAGCATTTTAGTAAGCTTCAGGCTTATAGCAGTTAGGCAAGATGAACTCGAGTTCCCTTCCTACCTGAACCATTCTGTGATTCTGATTCTGTGAGAACAAATCAAACCACCAGACAAAAACTCAAAGTTGAGAAGAAGCTGGGAGTTCTAGCACATCACAGGATGACTGTGAACTGCTAGTTTTAAGCAACTAGGAAAAAAATACAGGATGCGTCAGAATCAGGAGGAGGTGAGGGAGCACTTGCTTCTCAGGCTGGCAGGTAATAAATACTGTGCTGGGGGGGACCAGCAGAGGCATTCAATAACAGAGTGACCTGGGCACACTGGAGGAACAGGTCTTGTGGAGTGCAGCTTGGACAAATGCTGGGCTTTAATAGCATTTAAAATGATACCTTACAGAGTCTGAGTGCCTTTCTTACTTGATTCATAATGGACCAACACCTCCTGGTGCAGAACACCATTCTTCGTAGTTTTCCAGACCAGACAGGATAAAGCCCAGAGCCACATGCTCCAGTCTCCTTGCTGATGCTTTGAGCAAGAGGTTAGACTGGGGACCTCCTATGATCCCTACTATTTCAGGTAGCAATAGGAGTGAAGAAGGCTGGGGAGAGTCTCTTCTGAATTCAGGGTATGATTGTAGTCATCAGTCTTAAACTGAAATAGTAGTGCATCCAGCAAATGATTTCTAGGATAGTCAGAGAAACAGAGCAAACAACAGTAGTTCAGAGAAGTGTAGTTGGGAATTTTTTTCCAAGTGAAAGTGAGATTTTATTTTTATGGGACATACCTAAAAAAACATTGACAGCAAGTGTTCTGCTTTTGATGCTAATAGGATGCCAGGTTGAGTACAATTGAGACAATTCTTGTCACTAAAGGAAAATGTAAATTAGTGGTTTACAGCCTTTGATCTGTAGCTGCTCATGGGCTATGGACTAGTTCTAAAGGATCTGCAGGTAGAAGCTGAGAAAAGCAGGCGTTCTGACTGTGTTTAAATTTGCTGATTAAGGGCTGCATCTCCACTCAAAAATTAAGGACATAGGAATTGAAGGATTGTAAACAAGAGTTCAGACAAACAGAAAGATACAGTAGTATGTTCTCAAAACTACTTAATACCAGATTGATTTAAGTCCTTCACAATGTTTTGGCAGATAGGAAAGCAAACTATAGTGAAGACTTTATAAATAGCCTGTTCCGAAAATGTCTTTTTAATTCCTGGTAATATTGTTGGAATTCGCATTCTCCTGCACATTAGCTTAAAAAATACCAGAGAATGGACCTGTCTCTCCTTACTGATCTCAGTAGAAAGCGAGCTTGCTGGACATCGGCAGTGTGTCAGCTGGCTTTATACAAAATCTACATTCCTCTTTGATTTAAGACAAACTGTAAACTTTTAATGCTAGGTCGTGGTAAGTGGGGTTTTTTCTATGTTAGCCAGCTCAGTAATTTGAGCATGCTGTTTAGCAGTTCCAGGGAATTCCCTGGTGATACAAGAGGGGGATATTGTGACATCTGTCACAGCTTGGTCCTCAGTAACACCATATATAGATGGGTCTTGGCCAGATGTGGATGTCTATACATGGTCCTGTACATAAGGAGTTGTCGAAGATGAACTGTTTAGTTCTGTCATTGCAAATTTTACTCTCTGTGACTATTACTCTGTGTGTTTAGTTTCAGTCTTTGGCAATGACATTTCTTACAAACTCTCTGTTACTTGAGATTTTTATGGTATGATCGTTTCCATCTCTTAACTACAGTAGCCAATAAGCAACAGTAGAAGAAATCACATGCCTATGGAATGTGGACCAAGGATATGGAAGTCTTACATTTAAGTGCATTCTTTTCAAATTTTTGTGTTTTTTCTGATCAACTTAAGGAAAATGTTGGAATCAAGTGGGACAGTAATTCTAGGCTATAGTTTAGTAGGGCTTGAAATATAAATATTAAGTGTTTTTTATTTTATGCTGTTTATTTTCTTCAAAGTAACTGTACAACTGTACTGTACAGTCTTTGGCACCTCTGAGTTTGGCTTTTATTTCTTTTTATTAAGCAGAAGTGAAAATGCTATGATGAGGAAAGATACTTAAAGGAACTACTTTGTGTTCAAGACCAGGGAGTCAGCTCTTTGTTCAGAGTTGACTGGACAAATTATTTGGGAGCCAAACACTACTGAAAATAGCTCTCTTCCTCTTTATGCTTCTAAATAGTTATAGAAATCTGACTCATCGGTCAGAGCCTGATTCTCTCATGTAAATGAAAAATACTATTTTCTTTGGACCTCACTGTAAATGTGCCTGTTGCCTGCTGGTATTGTCTGAGGAAACTACGGACAGTGGGTGTAGTTAACTGATTTTAGTGTAATAGCTTGTCATCACTACTGCAGTGTAATACTATCAAGCAGGATTTCCTTGCAGTGTTGTCTTTCCCCTCCTTTTTTAACTGAGTCAGCTAAAATAGGTTTCAATATCTAATCCTTACTAAATAGCACTGAACTTTAAAGAATACTATGTTTTGCTCTTCCTCCACCCTTCAGCGTGAAATACGGACATAGTCAGAGGAGATGGGATGGTTGCTTACACAGATTTCCCCACCCCCCTTCCCCTCTCGCCCCAGAAACATGAATGAGGTTTAAACTGAAACAAGTTGACTCAATTTTGGCCTTTTGGTGCACTTTCCTTTTACCACTCGTAGCAGGGAGGTGAAAACAGGCAGCTGACTTACCAATAAATCTTTGTCTTGATAAACTAAAAAAATCCAAACAATCAACTCTCCTCCTCCACTGCCCCGGCTTCAAAATGCTGTTTTTCTCCTTTTCAGACCATTATCATATATCAGTTGAAACTCTGAAACTAACCCTGCAGCTCTATTCCAGGGGCTTTTCAGTCTAAA
Source organism: Fulmarus glacialis (assembly GCF_000690835.1). Classification (NCBI taxonomy): domain Eukaryota; kingdom Metazoa; phylum Chordata; class Aves; order Procellariiformes; family Procellariidae; genus Fulmarus; species Fulmarus glacialis. Next base: position 14,046 of record NW_009209700.1, read on the forward strand.
TATGCCAGTCATATAATAAACTAAATTATATTAAAGGAAAGACTTGTTTTTCTTTAGGAGATTCTGTATTTTGAGGTCATATGCAGCATACTCAAATGTACTAAGTATCATCACTGGAATGACCAAATTCCTAGGCATGCACTATAAGCTTTTTTGTAGCAGTTGCACAATACACACACAATACATATAAGAATAGAAAGCAAAGATTTATTGGAAGGTGTAGATAACTGGTAGCATGTCAGTCCTAGGTAAATGTTAGTATGTCCTTCATAAGACATCTGGTATAAGTCATGAGGAAGAACCTGACCTCAGACTACAGCAACAAAAAAGCTCAGTCTCACCAAGTAAAGATTTGTCCTGACTCCTTGGGAGATACAATTATGGATATCCAGATAGGGAGGGAGGAGCTCAAATCATTCTATGAATTTTTTATGAGAATTTCAGGGCCTTGGTGTCCTGGTTCCGGCTGGGACAGAGT
>NW_009209701.1:0-7741 GCF_000690835.1 Fulmarus glacialis
TTGCTGGCTAGGGTTAAACCACGACAGATATAACAAGGTATTTTCCTTAGCAACATCCCTGTTGCTAATGAACACTTAAAATGTTATCTTCCTGTAATGGAGATAGTTGTACTCAAATTCTTCCTGTTACTTTTTATTTCAAACTTCAGAAACTTCCTCCTGTGAAAATTTGTGCAGGGATCCCCAAGTAAGATGGTTTCCTTCTTGCTCCTCTATCATGCTTTCTAGACTGCTTTTATATTTTTATGTACTGTATTTGTTAAATATATAAACTCCAACACTACACATTCCTGGAGGGAGGCAGGACTCAGAGAATGTTTCTGCAGTAACTATAATTATGAATATGGATATGGTTAAATTTTTTCTTAGCATTTCTCAGACAGTATTCACACTTTACTGGTCTTGTTTCTTTTGTTGCTATTAGCATTTGAAGAGTTTTGTTTAAACTTTGGTATTAGGAAATCAAGAGGCCTCACCCTCCCAAGAATATTCACACACAACTTGAGACATTATTCTCTAAGCCAGTGTTTTCAAGTCACAGAGGTTAGGGTATTACTCACATTGGTTTTGAAAGGCTTTGTTAACGTTTAACCATAAAGCTTTCCAAATGGGAAATGTAACCAATACGAAAAATATTCTGAATAAGTATTTTGAATTTATATTTGTATAGACATATTTGCACAATGAATATAAGGTTCTTATTTTTGAGAGAAAAATAAAATGATAATTCAGTCGTGCTTTTTGAAAATGTCAATTCTATGCACACTTTGTTCATCTGTATATGACATCTTCTCTGAAGTTTACAAGAGTAAAAAATGAATCAGTGTAGTAGAAGCTATAATTTCCCAAGATTTTAGTGTAGACCTTTGTCCAGTCACATCGATACATTTATGGACTCACCTACCTCCTCACTATGGAAACTTGTATCCTAACTGTCTTAAACATGAGAGTAAATAATTACACTTATTACTTCCTTAAACCTTTTTCCTTTTTTTTTACATGAATCTATGCTCTTTTGTGTCCTGAATGCCATTTCCCTGTTGCTGGAACTGAGTTCTCTTCCAACTAAGGAAAGAGGCTCAGCCATCCATGCTTTTGCAGTTACCTGAATTTGTGGTTGACCTTCATTTTTGATCATTCTGGGTTGCTGGCTGACATTTTTGGTGTAGTTGTTGGCTCCCACTTTCTTCAGTGCACAGGAAATTTTCTAGGTTTACAGTTAGAAGAAAAGAAAACATAGGTAAGCTGCTTTGCATGGACAACAGTGCTCCTATTTTAAAGCTGATGTACTGCTTTTTTCTGTTTGTTTTTTTGTTTCTTCCACTTTCCTTGTTTGTCAGGTACATTGGTAGAAATGAAAAGGATGCTTCATTCCCTGGAAAAAGATTTTTTACAAAAGTGTCTTATTAAGAACACATTAGTTCCAAGGAAGAGGAGGTTACTCCTGCTGTGCTATAAATCAAACTTCATTATTTATTGTAGTGTCATAGGTGTTCAGTCATAATAAATGATGTAAGGTAAGATGCTAGTAAGAGTTCTGCATATGTGAATAATTCAATGATTCTGTTTAGTCTGAGAGAACAGATCATGAAGCCTCCTGGGCTTCCAATGAGCTTAACGAATATAAACAATGGATTAATTTTAGGTCAGGGATATAATTTTGAAGTACAAAAGTAATTAGAGTTTAATTTAAAAAGACGTGCATGAAAGGTAGTTCATATAAATTTTGTTTGGATATAAAAAGGAGCTTTCAATACTTAGACTGAAATTCTTGATATGAACATGGCCGCTCTCAGCTATTTTTCAACCTTGTAACTGTTCTCGAAATTAGCTGTCTGAGGGTTCCTTGAAGGGTAGAAGTGACATACAAGCTTTTGTCGAGCTTCTCCCCCAGAAAAAAGGGAATGCAGTGTTTTAGTTGGAGCTGGTCTTGGTCTACATAGGACTTTTTATATATTTAAATTTTGACTGTGTAATTATACCAATCCTAAACCATTAAAGAAATATTGGTGCAATACCAAATTATAGAGTCTGTTATTGTGAAGAGTCATTCTTGACTTTTGTTGTTTAAATCATTTCCATAAATTAGATTGGAATTAGAGAGTACACATAGGTTATGTGGCTATATATTTAGTGACTTTAATTCGCATTCTGTGTTATAGCACTATAACTTGTGTAGACAAGCATGCAAGCAATCTAGTGCAACCTTGAGTAGCTATAAACCATGCTATTGTCCAGAAAAGCTCTTTGACGTCGGAGTTCCAAAGCTGTTTTAAAGCCATCTTGACTGTTTGCTTATAGGTCTATCCCAGTCATGTCTTGGCTGGACCTTAGAGTATGGATCCACCATTTATCTGTCAGCAAACTTTAAATTTAGACTTGGAGATTGCTGTCTTCTCAGAATCTGATTAACACCCTTTCATTTGTACTATTACTAAACTGCTGCAAATTACAGAGCTATACCAAGGGATATCTTAAAAGTAATACCAGAGTAAAAAGTGACTTTTTTTTTCCTTATCATAAGTTACATCTAGTTAAATTATGAATGCTTGTTTTGACCAGATCATAACACTTCACTATGTGACAACTAATCTGCAGTAATTATAAACAGTATACTGCAGTTAGAGTGCTTCAGTCCGTTTGGCATATTTGCTGTATATCTTCAAAAAACAATGGAGGTTTTAACAGTGCCTGCAACCAAGAATTTTGTAAGCATTCAGTACTGAGTATAGGAAACACTTGACTGCTCTCTGCAGTCTAATTGCTAAACAAGTTTCTTTCAGAAGTTGAATGTTTACAAGTGAGCATTTGGCTAATTGTGTTTAAGTGTGAGTGTATGTGTGGAGTACAGAGAAGATATCACTAGGTGATTAGACTGATAGCCACTTTTGAACAGCGGTTTGGGTTTGTTCTTATATTCATTTATCAGTGTTGTCTTTAGTTGCACTAGTGCTCTCTTGAAACTCTTCTTGTATAATTTTTTTCTGTATCATTCCTACTGACAGCCGTTCTCTTACATTAAAAAAAATGAAAAGGTTACTTTTAAGGCATCAAATAATCTTAGCATCTGGCTAATTGCTCGTCTTCATTCTGCATTTTTCACTTTATTTGCTCTCTATCCTGTTTTCACCCCATCTTCTATTATTCCACTCCAATCTCCTATTCACATTCTTACATCCATTTCCGTTTTGTTATCCTTTGTTGCCATGTTGTACGTATTATAGTGTCTTTGCTTCCATTTTTTAACCTAATCATTAACTGTCTATTGATAAATTTGGACAAAACCAAAAAGATTGTGAGAAACATGTGAAGAAGGACACACCTATCTATAAAGATAAATTGGCTATTTGAAAAAGGAAGAGTTAAATTTTCCTTCCAATTTTTCTTTTTTTAATTTAAAAGTATGTGGTTACTAGTGAAAGAGAATAATCTTTATGTTTTATAACAACCTATATTTGATAGTAAATATATTCCTTATTTTTTAGTATTTTTGCTCATATTTGTGCACATCTTTTGTTAAATTGTTCCAACCAGTTTCTCTGTTTGGTAGGTATTTGTGCATTAACTAATGTGCATTAACTGATTTGTACATTTATTTTTTATTTCATTTGTCCTGGAATTTACCCAATCAGAAATTTGAACTCTTGCTATTTTTCTATAGAACCATAGAAAAGCCTAGCTTGGAAGGTACTTTTGGAGGTCATCTTGTGTCACTACTGTAACTATATATTTGAATAGTTAGCAACATAGCAGATAACAAGATTAGCACTCTATTCCTTCAAACTTCTCTTGAAAGCAGGACCTTAGATTAGGTTATCTAAGAACAGATTATGTTTGGGAAACTGCATCAAAGTCCAAAACCAATCATGAAATACAGATATGATCCAAATAAATACTAATGTGTACTTTTCAGAAGGGGGAAAAACCCCACAACCCCTCTCTCTTTTAGTTTGCATCTATTTTCAGAGCATGGAATAACATCCTGAGGCATCCACACAATAATAGTGATAGCAAGAAACAGATGGAAGGCCTAAGGCATTTTTCTGAAACCTTTTTACAATTAGGAATAAGGAAGCGGTCCTGTGCAGAAGTTAGCCTTTTAACAAAAGTAAATAACAAGCCTTGTGGTTGGTACTATTCATCAGTGTTTGTGGTCCAATGGCATTTCAGAACTAATGGCATAAGGTAGTTAACTACTAGAAATCCCTGGGGCTATAAGAAGAACAATATAGGTAAAGTAAGGAGCGGTTGCAGTAATTGTCAGAAGAGGTGACTATTAAAGGAAAGGAGTAACTTTAGAAAAATAGCCATTATGGTGATTCTGAATCAGAAGAATTTCTTCAGAAACCGTGCACCTATGTTTCAGATATATGAAATCTTTAGATTACCTTTCAGCATCACTACCTTTTATGTAGAAGATTTTGATTTTATTTTTTAAAAAAGCACTACTGCACCTTCAACGTAGTATTAACTATGGACAATTATTGCATGTGTTACTTTGTGATTTCTTTGTACTCCCGTGCACTTCTTTCAGTGTAAGCCTACAGGTGAATGAATATATGCTAGATCACAAGGATCTAGCAACCCAATTTGCAAATATATTCCCTTTCAGGAAATCAGAAGTCATTACCCATGTTTAATTTTCAGCTACTTTTTATTTGAATATACCACTCCTTCATAATTTCTCTCTATTTATAAAAATATGGCAGATGTAAACAGTGTTCTTAATTGAAAATAAACCTAAAATTTGCCTTTTTCATATTATAATAAACATCCTTCCTACCTGTTTGTACAGGCAGAAGTGTTTACACATGCATAGTGGGAAACACAATTTTTTTCCATACAGTGAAGACTAGAAGGTTGTATAAATTTGTATATTGGTTGTATAACTTGGCTTATTATGAATTGGTTGTATAAATTGACTTACTCATAATCAGCACTGGGATTGTATTGGAATCTCTGATTCTTTGTGCTCTTAAAGTGTAGGAACTAGGGAATTTAGATGCTTTATTTAAAGAAGAGTGTGAATGGGTTAGTGAACAATTCAAAATCACATCTTTCAAACAACATCTTTGTTAGGCTTGAAGTTCTGATTTTTAAATAGGAGTGTAGGGAGGGGGTAGCCAACTTCCTCTATATTTGCCAATTACTTTTTAACATTTCCAAATAGAATGAAGATCGCTTTTTATTCTTTCCTTATTATTGTGAATATTTTACAAACAAGCAATTTTTCTTCTCAGATTTCTTATCTTTCTGAAGATCTGATGAAAGAAAATGATTCTGCAGAACAAATAGTGTTGAATATCAAGTTTGTTTGCTTGTGCTGTGGTATATTAACGCAGTATAGGAACTCAGAGACAGGTAATGGTATTATAGATTCTGTACTGCTTCTAGGAGCAAAACCAAAATAGCCAGAATAGACGTCAACTAAGTACACTTTTAAGTAATGAGAGGTTGAAAAATAATCCAGTAAACACTGGGAAAGTTGCAGTTTTCTTTTTTCCACACAAAAGTTTTTTGAGATTGTATAAAAATTCTCCAGTCTTGATCTGCCAATAATTGATATTTTTTCAAGAACTCAGATAATTTTTTTTCAGAAAAGAATGATTTGATTTTTCCTCATATTATAATTAAGATTGCAATTAGTTTAATTTCAAAATAAAAATAATTTAAAGACAGAAATTATATTTTAATTTTAAAAAGTTGAAATTACACATATAGATGTTAGAATTTTTCATACTTTTTATTTTAAATATCTGAAAACAAACTTTTTGCCACAGAGTTTCAGGCAGATCACCACACTTTGAATGGCTAGTATAGGGCTTATATTTCAGAAGAAAAGGAAAAGAATTACAAGTGTCTAAGTGGCTGTATTGCAAACAGTTTTAACGACTACTGAGATAAATCATAATGAGCAGAGATTTATAAACCTTTTTTCCCCACATCATAATTTCCATTTATACTTTGTTTTGGCAGATCTTACCTGTAAGTAATTAGACAAAACACATAACATTACGTGCTCAAATTATTGTATCATCAGTCATAAAATTATGAGTTGTTAGGAGAAAAATCAATTAATGGGTTACCAGGTGGAAAAAGAAGTGTGAACTAAAATACTCAAAAAAACCCCTTGATTATGATTTGGAATTTTTGTGTCAAATATTCTTTATTAACAGTTGGTATTACAGTCAAGCTGAAAGTCTAGGATATATGGAAAACAAGTAAAGTAATTCAAAGTTCTTCTCCACATTGGATAGCACTTTAAACACAGTATACTTCTTCTAAACTTAATAATATTCATGTATGATTACCAATTATGTATGTGCACATACTTATTAATTTTTCTAATCGGTATTTAATAGATTTTTATTCTAAAGCTTCCCTCAAGGATTTTGTTATTATATTTCATATCCTGATCAACTTCAGAGTTTAGTATTTTAAGGCAGACCATTATGCTTTTACTATAGCTTATTTAATTAGTGTGTTTTAATTAGTGAACACTACCAGATTCTTAATATGCTCTAATGCTCCTCTATATTTATACATTGATAATTCAATACTTGGAAAAAATGTCTTGTTTATCCAGCTGTATGAAATTTAGATATCTATGATCTTTATGCCTTAAAAGAATTTCACTATAATCTGCTAGGTTTTGGAGTAGTTTGTTTTTTAATTTGTATGTAAGTATGCATTAAATAAATCAGGAGTAAAAGATTAGGAGTAATAGAACAGCACTGTGGCAAAAACTAATCATTAGGGATGATGGCCACTGTTGTGAGAGACAACAAAAAATGTTTTTACAAGTATGTAAATGTAATGTAATGACAAAAAGAGAACCAAGGAGAATCTCCATCCTTTATTGGATGCGGGGGGGAACTTTGCCACCAAGGACGACGATAAGGCTGAGGTGTTTAATGACTTCTTTGCCTAAGTCTTTAATAGTCAGAGCAGTTATCCTCAGGCCACTCAGCCCCCTGAGCTGGAAGACGGGGACGGCGATCAGGAGGGAAAGAAAAAAACCCCCGCCATAATCCAGGAGGAAGCACTTAACAACCTGCTACTCCACCTGGACGCTTACAAGTCTATGGGGCCCAATGGGATCCACCCAAGGGTACTGAGGGAGCTGGCGGAGGAGCTTGCCAAGCCACTCTCCATCATTTACCAGCAGTCCTGGTTAACAGGGGAGGTCCCGGACAGCTGGATGCTTGGCAATGTGATGCCCATCTACAAGAAGGGCCGGAAGGAGGATCCGGGGAACTACAGACCAGTCAGTCTGACCTCGGTGCCGGGGAAGATTGTGGAGCAGTACGTTTTGAGGGCACTCACAAGGCATGTGCGGGTCAACCAAGGGATCAGGCCCATCCAGCACGGGTTCATGGAAGGCAGGTCCTGCTTGACGAACCTGATCTCCTTCTAGGTGGATGAGGGAAAGGCTGTGGATGTGGTCTACCTGGACTTCAGCAAAGCCTTCGACACTGTCTCCCACAGCATTCTTGTAGAGAAGCTGGCGGCTTATGACTTAGACAGGTGCACTCTTCAATGGGTAAAAAACTGGCTGGAGAGCCAAGCCCAGAGAGTTAGAATCATAGAACCATAGAATCATTAACGTTGGAAAAGACCTCTAAGATCATCGAGTCCAACCATCAACCTAACATTACCATGCCCACTAAACCATGTCCCTAAGCGCCTCAACTACACGTCTTTTAAATACTTCCAGGGATGGTGACTCAATCACTTCCCT
>NW_009209702.1:0-9400 GCF_000690835.1 Fulmarus glacialis
TTTCCAACCTTTATGATTCTATGATTTTAATGATCTTGTTGATACTCACTAATTTGCATGCAACCATAATAAAATGAATTTTATTTTTTCCTTTCCTCATACATTCTCACTTGATTTTTTTTTTTTTTTTAGTTAAAAGGAAAAATGGTTTGATATCTTGATATGAAGAATCAAAGCAAATTAAGCTTAAGGTTACAGGTCTGTAAGGATCCATGCTGAAGGACTCTAGATTCCTGAGACTTCAAATACTGAAGATCCAGTCTCAAATAGGTGGGGGTTAGTTACCAAAGAACTTCTGATGATTGAAGTATTTTTGAAAGCATAAGCACTTAATTGTTCCTGAAAATTTAGTCCTTTCAGTCTCTGATTTTGTATTTAATTTTTTCTCATCTCTTGTTTGCCAGTATTTTCTTAAATTATTTTTAAAAGCTCTATTGGTGTTGGTTAGCTTTTTCACTCCTTTGTGTATTTTTAAGAATTTGTTTTATTTTCGGTCCAAAAGGTCTACGTGGCCTGCTAACTTCCTGCCCACCACTTATTTCATTCCAAAAGTGAATTTTTTTTCTCTGACAATCCAAAGTCTTCTAAAAAAAAATTTAGGTGGACCTGAGGCAGACTGTAAAACAAAAAGCAAACTTCTGAAATAAAAACCAAAGACCTAAAGGTTCTAAATCAAATGTTATTTCATCATGAAAGATTTGTAAGATTTCTGGAGGGCGCTCAATCTCACAGCACAGTGTACTTACGTCAGTATTTATGTAATTCTGGACAAGTTATAAACAATGTGTACATGACCTGAGCTGTCATTAATTTCATCAAGGACCAACACAAGAAATCCTTCCATGTTCTTAGGCATTTGGGAAACAAACGTCCAAAGCCTGCTTCATCAGCTGAGCTTTTCCTTTCAAATAAAACAGGTAATATAAGAGTGCTTGAACCTTTTCATTTTTTTTATTCTGAATTCTGGACTCAAATACTGATGGCTACCTGTTGTCCTACTAATGTATGGTAGAAGCAGCTTTACAGAAAAAAGAACACATGATGTTTCTACTGAGCTTAAGAAATTGGGCATAAGAAAACATGGCCAGGGCTGAAATACAGCTATATCTGGTTTCATGGGGGTCATGAGAGATGGAATCAGTTACAAATTATTTCAATTAAAAAAAAAATAGTGATCCAGGAACTGACCAAGGAAACTGTGGTTAAAAAGTCTTTGAGAAGCTTTCTGGCAGTAATTTCCTGTAACTTTAGGTATTCAAAGAGCTGTCCTACTTCTATTCAGCAGTTTTATTCAAATGGAAGTCTTTCATAAATTTCATCAGTACCTCTCTCATTCATCAATCACTTGCTGAGCTTCTTGCTACTGAAAGAGAAAAGCTTATTTTAGCTTCCATCCTAGCTCTGTGCATTCATCTGAACATCTGACTTGTAAAGCATCCTGACCTTCTAGTAGTGCAGGAAATGGGGATATGAAAATAAACACAAATAAAGTACACTTTAATTGAAGGGCGAAGGTATCCTTTTGTAAGCATGGAGAATGGTGCAAATGTAAAAACTTAAGAGAAAACATCAATAGAAACAGACATGTTACAAAATGCTGGATGGTGTGTAGCTGCTCAGAGGGAATGGGATTTCCTAGCGGGTGTGGAGCATTGTTTTGTGGCTCTCTTCTTGTACACTAAGAAACCTAGCAGGTCCCTTAGTTTTAACTCTTCCAGCGCTCTTGAAGTCATATAATATTCAGAGGTCTTGATTTGGTACTGCCAGACAATGAAGTATTTTGATTATCATTTTGATTATCCATTACAGCTGACTGCCTATGGCACTGAGGTCTTGGAGCTCATAAGTGGAGAACTGTACGTCCTCATTCCTTCTATATATGAATATACATGCATGCATAACTCGCTGATGCAGCAGCCGTAATACTAGTGATAGAGCTATATTTATCTATATAGGCATTGTATATGGCTAGTCTAGTTATTTTAGTTACTAAATAAACTGTGAGACTTGTCTCTTGTAGTATTTTTTCTATTTTTGATGTTAGATGTCTTGTAATTCTTTGCTGTTCTTTGCTATAAGGTACTCAGTAGTGTCTGCACTTTTTGCTTCATCCTGTTTTCATTTATACTGTGCACATTAGTGTAAGCTGAATGTGGAAATTTCCAGCCTCTGTGGCTGGGTTAACACCTGCCTGAGGATGGTGCTCGGAGGTGTGTGTACTCTGCTAAAGCTGTGACTTTGTTTCTTTTCTTCCAATGAGGAAGTTATTTGTAGTCATTTGCTTATTTTATTGAATTTCAGGCTGTTGTATTATAAGCTGTGCCATGCACGGTTTCCAGCTCATGAGTGTTAATCCATGTCTGTCTGAGAAATTTTAATTGATCTGACATCTAAAAGGTAGGAAAACATTATTTTCTCTGTGTAAATTACTTTGAAATCAGATGTGGCTAATTTTGGGGGAGGTTTCCCTTTTGCTTCTGGAATACTTTAAGAAATAACAACAAATCTAACAAGCAGCTCAGCTCTCTCTAATAATGCTTAGTGTGCCTTAATTTCTGAGCAGTGGTTTGAAATTGTGTTGTATTGGTTGCTTATCCAAATGTGGCTTTTAAGTAGCTGTTGTGTCAATAAATAGCACCTCTAGAGACTGTTGTAACAGACCTTGCAAGTAATTACTCTAATGCTTTACGCTGCCTCTCTTCTCACTCTTACTCGTCTGCCTCTTGCTTACAATCAAAAAGTACACTAGAAACTAGGCTAACAGGTTTTGCATACTGAATATGCAATTGAATATTGAATTGTTTGTTGAATAACAGGTTTCCCTCTACATTCAGCTAAGCAAAGATAGCAATTTTATTTGTATTAAAATTGCTGTCTCTTTTTAACACAGCAATGGCAGAATTTTCTAGACTTGTGTGCTGGTTTTGGCTGGGATAGAGTTAATTTTCTTCACAGTAGCTAGTACGGGACTGTGTTTTGGATCTGTGCTGGAAACAGCGCTGATAACACAGGGCTGCTGAGCAGGGCTTACACACAGTCAAGGCCTCTTCTGTCCTCACCCCACCCCATCAGTGACCAGGCTGGGGGTGCACAAGGAGTTGGGAGGGGACACGGCTGGGACAGCTGACCCCAATGACCAATGGGGTATTCCATACCATGTAACGTCATGCTCAGCATATAAGGCTGGGGGAAGAAGAAGGAAGGGGGGACGTTTGGAGTGATGGCGTTTGTCTTCCCAAGTCACCGTTATGCATGATGGAGCCCGGCTTTCCTGGGGATGGCTGAACACCTGCCTGCCCATGGGAAGTGGTGAATGAACTCCTTGTTTTGCTTTGCTTGTGTGCGTGGCTTTTGCTTTCCCTATTAAACTGTCTTTATCTCAACCCATGAGTTTTCTTACTTTTACCCTTCTGATTCTCTCCCCCATCCCACTGGGGGGAGTGAGTGAGCGGCTGGGTGGGGCTCATTTGCCTGAGTGGGGTTAAACTATGGTAACTTGCCAAAGTTTTCAGCCTGGATCTTTAACTCTTAGAAGTTGAAAATGTTCCTCTGACCTTCACAAACCCACATGGTTCTTGTGCAGTACTGGCTCCGAAAGACTGCACTGTGGCTAATGACCCCAGACCACATCACAAATGGTAGTGCTTTAAAGTTGCTTGTAACTGGTGGGCATTGCTGCTAAATAAAGAATGGATGTTTACAGATCTGAAAAATTGACAGAAGTCTGCCAATCTGTCAACACCTGTGAGTACTCTGCTTAAATAGATGCCCAAGAGGAGGAAAGGGAGAGCAGGTGGAGAAGGAGCCTCTTTGACAAAGAAAATGTTGATTCAGGTTTTTTTTTTTGCATCCTGTCAGCTTTGATTTCTTCATCTTCGTCTACATTCCTAAATTATATAATTGTGGAAGTAGCATGAATGAATGAAGGCTTTGCCAAATTAAATTGTGAAAGACTGAAATGCAGGTATAATCTGATTATCAAAGCAAAATGACAAAATAAAAATAACGTGCAAGTGATTGGTGTGACCTGTTGAACCTAAATTTAGCTTCTTGGTTGTCTTACTGATACTGCTTTGACTAAAACTGATGTCACCTTGCATGTCTGTAAAATGGCACAAATAATTTTCTCTTATATATGAAAAATTAATATTTGTAATGCACACCTTAATTTTAGTGTCTGATGGTTCAAGGGGAGGGTATTTCAACAAAATTGATACAAATGGTGCTTTCTAGTTCTTGGTGAGTAATTTATATTTAAATATGCAACTTAGGTAGTCTTAGGCTGATCGTATCATACTAGATAAATGTATGACATCAATATTACAAATCAGTGATTTTGCTTTCCTTATTCTTTGAGCTGAATTTAGAGCTGTTGATGCTGTTCATCACAACAGTTGCCTATGATCAGGATTATTTGTCTTTGTATTAAGCTCTGGACAAACGTATATACGATTGGAGGCAGATATTAAACTCATCCCTGTCAACGTACTATTGCATGTTACAAAATTGTGTGCTACAGTTTTTGTACAAAATGCACATACAAGTATTGCTTTGTCATGCCTAAATCTCTTTGTTCAATGGATGCAAAGTAACTCAGGTTATTTTAAGGCTATTCATGGAGTAAAATCGCTTTCTTCACTATCCTCTGCATTTTATTGTACAGGGTATCTACCTGGTAGGGGAACCAACAAACCAATTTTCTGGGTGAAGATTTTCAATGCAATTTTCTCAACATGGTCAAAGTAGCTGGTGAACTTCCCCCTAAAATCTCTGATAGCATTTTTCATATCTTCCTCTCTTCCCGTATGCCACCTTGTTTACATAAACTGCTAGTGTGGCCACTTTCTTGTAAATCTGTTTACCATTCCAACCGAGATCTTGTCAGCTTGAAATACACTTTGAATCACGTGAACCACGTGGTGGTTGTTTGGGTGCTCTTACCTGTGCCATGATCTCTATGCTGGGATCCTCTGCTGCTACTAACAAGTTTGGACTGACTTACTCAATGATGACTAAGCGTTTCTAATTTAGGAATCTGCTTAAAAGGGGCTGCTTTTGCCAAGGCAACATAATTCATGTGAAAAGGTGCTGCAGCTCTTTTCCTGATCCAATTCAACCTCTCCTAAATATTTAGCTGCCTTTCTTTAAAGTGTCTTGCAAGCTTTGACTGCGAGCGTATTAAGATGCTGAGGCAGCAAGACTGAAGACCCAGTATCTCTCAGCTTCAGACATTGAACTTAAATGTGTAAGTTGAACTTCAACCTCTGTCACATGTATCAGGATATTAGCTGGCTGGGTGTTTTGCAGGAGGATTAATTATTCTGACCAGAGACAAACCATGGGGATAAAAGTTTGCTTGATTTAAAGGATTATAAACTTCTGTCTGAAGAGATTATTTACATTTTATTCACAATTAAGTAAGTTTACTTCTGATGACAGAAATGTCTCTAAAATATATGTAATTGAAAATAATTTAATTACATTCAAGATTAATTAAAATGATATTGTTGATTTCTTTTCACAGGGCCCATGTACAATATTAAATATGGCTGTATAAACTGTAGATTTAGATATTTGACTGTCATTAGCACAGAAATTAAGATCACTTTGATGGGGGGGGGGCACGGCGGCAAAAAGCCCTTCATAAGACCATCTGGAAATGCTTTTCATTTCCTGGGCTGAGGAATACAAAGGGAAGCTTTTAAATCCAACTTCAGTAGTACAGAATAACTGTATTCAGTGTGGACGCAGAGGTTTGAGCAAGCAGTCCTGTGCAGTTCAGAGTCCCATTCAGAATATTCAAATCCAATAGAACTTCAAAGGAATTATAATATTCTACTTCCAGTCTAGTCCTGTCTTTTCTTTGACCCACTTCGGAATACTGTAAAATTTGGCTGAAGAAATCAGATTGACAGCATTGGTCCAGGTGCAGGCTTTGTATTCAAGAGACATATCTTTGTCTATGCCAATGCAATTACAGTAAATGAAGTACAGTGAAGCTGCGGAGACGGGATCATCAAGAGTAAATTATTGCAGATCTTTTAACCTGAGAATGTCTGCAAGTCTGAACCAAGACAAGTGAAGCTTTTGGACTCATTGGTGTTCTCATTTTACTTTATATTTAATACTATTTTTTTTAATACTCAATAACCAATAGTGGTTTCACAGTAACAATCTCTTCTCCCAATACGTTTTTCCTAATTCAAATAGGAACTAGATCGCAATAAAATCTTTTCAAAATTATACCATTGTAAGTGGTGATAGATACTTACCATGCATACTATTTATCGAATGCATATTTGAACAGCTAATGAAAGAAAAGTATTGATTTTGTTTGGTGTTTTTTAACTCTTGCCTTTTTTTTTCCGGTTATGTAGCCCCTCCCTGTTTAAAAGCTTTTGCCACAAAGTGTGGGGAAAGCAAAGGTGTTGATCTTACTGTTTCTTGTGTTGAATCATATGGGTCCCTGGAGATACATTAAACTATAAAAATATAAAAGTCTTTTTGTTCTTTTCCTAAACGGACTATATTGGTTATAAATAAACCCTTTATCCTAAATGGGAAAGAAAACAATTTCAAGTAGATTTCAGTGTAGCCTTTGTGCTTTTCCTCGAAGCAGTAGTCAGCTCTGATCTGACATTGCATCAAAATGACATACCTGCTCTGTAGCTGTAAAAGTTGCAACTTCTTAAGTGTAATTCAAAGCCACTGAACATACAGAAGGTACGATTCAAATGCCAACGTTGTAATGCTTGGGAACGTGGGGGTTATCTTTTCCATGGTTATTCTTATTTTAAAACAACCATTTAATCATTTAAGCTGCACTTAATTTTCTCAGTCCTTATTTGCTTATGCACAAAAAGTAATCCCCATCTTGTTGACCTTGTTCAGACCAGAGAGAAAAAATGCTTGATGTAAATAAAGCAGTTAAGAAAACAGATTTTTTCAGTTTAGATGTTGAATTAAAAAAACCCAGTGTGCTGACGCAAACTGAAGAAGCGACTCTGTCACTCAGTCTTGAAATGGCTTCCTATGTAACAAACAACTAACAGGAATTTTTGGTTTTGTTTTCTTAATATTTCATGATACACTTAACAAGATCTAATCTCAGTGACTCATTTACAAGTATCCAGTTAAAGTGTTTGAGCTTTGGAGTTTCTTTTCCTGTGATACCCAAACTTCAGTCTGCAGGGAATGAACTGCCAGAAAATAGTTGTGAAACCACGAGCAGTGCTTCTTGTGTATGTAGTTACATGGAGAGACTGGGTGAAACTGCCCGCATACCTGCTTCTCCCCACAGAAGGCAGCTGGTGAAAAGGGAGCACTGGGTAGCTCCTCTTTAGCCAGGAAAAAGACTGATCCTTACTGATCTTTGAAAAAAGTTGTAGCTGAGCTCTTCCTTCAGGAGCAAAGGTTCTGTGTCTGGCAGAATGTCTGGTTAGCAAATGGCAATTTTAACTTACCAAATCAATATTTAGTTCTAGGTTTGGCAGTATATCTGTTAGCTGTGTTTACAATAGCAATGCTAAATTCTTGGTTAGATGATACTTGCATTCTATGGAATATATCACTTGAAGTAATGCACAGATATTAAAAGACTTAAAAAGGAATTCCAGAACAGTGTTTCTTTCTAGTGGTCACATTTGGGAGAAGGGTCTGGAAATACTACCTTGTATTACCAAGATGAGAAAACAGATCTTACGCTCTGTCATTCTGCTCTGTACACGAGGCAGAGGTCAGGTGTAGCTACATTTTTTTCCCTACTATCCAATGGATTATAGTTGTACAGGCAACAGTAAAATGTAGCAGTGGTCTAAGAATATTGCTTTAAGTGATCTTCCCTGTGCTTTTCTACCTGCAGTTGTCAGAGACAAACTATGCAAACCTGCCTGGTCTTGTATAACTAGACTCTAATGACTAAAACAGTAGATAAGTGTGCCTGCATTTCAAGCAAGTTGTTTTCGGTTTTTCCCTTGTCTGCAGACCTGGTAGAGAACTTAATGGCTACACCCAAAAGTTCGATGGCTAAAATGCATTGGAATGAGCAGAAATGCTTCCCAAGCCCTGAGGGTAAGTAAAGTTAAAAAGTGTAAGATTATATTGCACAAGTAAAAAGAACTGTGCCCTCCTGCTCCCCAAAAAAAGCTATCTGTGATGCATGCTTTTTCTAGTAAAAGTCAAGCTCGGCTGAAGCGTTATGGGAAAAATCTAGGTAACTGTTAGAACTTCAGTTAATATTTTTTGTCGGAATTAAGCAAACTGGTTTATAAGAGACATTATTAAATTGAAAATTAGAACAATCTTTGCCCCACTAAGTGAAGGACAGAATTTTGCTTCTAGTAACTCACAAGAATTGCTTAGTCAATTCTTCTGTAAGATCTTTTAAAATAATTAGTCTAGAACCTGGTGGCTAGTGGTGACTTGTGACCGGGGATAAAATGTTTCCTTCCAATTAATTAGAGACCCATTAAACACTACTGGAATTCAGTGTTAATCCTTCCATCGCTGACAGGAGCAGTTAGATCCCAGAGGTGATGTCAGATTCGGGATGTGCCGTCTGTCTTTGGTGAGTTGTTGGGGTCATTGCATGGTTAATAACATTTACTTAAGGGTTAATATTGTAAAGTTTGAAAATGAGATGTTAATCTTCCTCACACTTCTTAATGGGAAGCCTGTTCTCAAAACCATAGGATTTGCAGTTTCTTCTCTTGTCTGGTTATACCATGAGGTTCTCTTCAAATGAGATCATTAAACAGTTAACTATCTCATAACAAATGGGACTGAATAGAGCAGGGGGCTTCTTGTTTTCTAAAATAGAAACAATTTTTACTCTAAAAATATAGGAAGAACTAGAAAGTTTCAGATCTAGCTTGGACTGCGTTAAAAATAACTTTCTAAAAAGGCAAGTAAGAAAACAGTAGTACCATTTTCATGCTCCTACCTTTTTTAGCTAATGATTTGTATTTGGGAACGTCAGCATTTATGGGACTTATATTACTCCTAGGTTTTTCTCAGCAATTTGTTTTCCACTGGAACTTTAAAATCTAGGTCCACATACTCGTGTTCATTAGCTCATACCAGGTCAATACTGATTTTTCATCATCGTGACTTAAGCTGTTAGTGTTGCTGTGGTCATTTTAAAATCATTACTACTTTTTTCCCTATTTCAGACATACTCTTAGTGATGAAAGAAGTGATGTATGAATAGTTCACTAATTTAAAAAAAAAAACCCACTTGATTTTTTTTTTTCCCTTTAAATTTCATGAAGACCTTAAGATGTCTTCAGATGTATTTATTATTTGGAATCAAGCAGTGTGGAGCAACCAGTTAGTGTGGAAAATTATTAGGATATAAATTGCTTGTGCAATTTATAATCAATAAATAATTAATATTTATATA
>NW_009209703.1:0-387 GCF_000690835.1 Fulmarus glacialis
AGGGCCTCGCCGGCGGCGACCTGGGGGACAGGCGTTCACTCTGGAGGCTAATGGTGGGGCTACGGCCGTGCTTGTGCCTGTAGAGGGGCCTCTGGGTGCCCAGCTCCGTGGCTGTGCCTACACCCGTGTAGGTGCCCACAGAGATGCCCCCGAGGATGCCCGTGTTCGTGGCCACGTAGGAGCACTTAAAGATGCCCATGTAAACACCCGCAGGGTGCCCATATAGAAGCCTGTGTAGATGCCCGCGTAGATTCCCGTATTTATGGCCATGGTTATGCCCACATAGACACCCGTGAAGATGCCCACAGAGATGCCCACAGAGACGCCCATGGAGATGCCCACAGACACGCATGGAGATGCCCACAGAGATGCCCACGTAGATGCCCA
>NW_009209703.1:1096-3457 GCF_000690835.1 Fulmarus glacialis
ACGCCCATGTCCATGCCCACGTAGATGCCCACAGAGACACCCATGGAGATGCCCATGTCCATGCCCACATAGACACCCACCGAGATGCCCAAAGAGATGCCCATGGAGATGCCACAGAGACACCCATGGAGATGCCCATGTCCATGCCCACATAGACACCCACCGAGATGCCCAAAGAGATGCCCATGGAGATGCCACAGAGACACCCATGGAGATGCCCATGTCCATGCCCACATAGACACCCACCGAGATGCCCAAAGAGATGCCCATGGAGATGCCACAGAGACACCCATGGAGATGCCCATGTCCATGCCCACATAGACACCCACCGAGATGCCCAAAGAGATGCCCATGGAGATGCCACAGAGACACCCATGGAGATGCCCATGTCCATGCCCACATAGACACCCACCGAGATGCCCAAAGAGATGCCCATGGAGATGCCACAGAGACACCCATGGAGATGCCCATGTCCATGCCCACATAGACACCCACCGAGATGCCCAAAGAGATGCCCATGGAGATGCCACAGAGACACCCATGGAGATGCCCATGTCCATGCCCACATAGACACCCACCGAGATGCCCAAAGAGATGCCCATGGAGATGCCACAGAGACACCCATGGAGATGCCCATGTCCATGCCCACATAGACACCCACCGAGATGCCCAAAGAGATGCCCATGGAGATGCCACAGAGACACCCATGGAGATGCCCATGTCCGTGCCCACGTAGATGCCCACAGACACCCATGGAGATGCCCACAGAGATGCCCACATAGATGCCCAGAGACACCCATGGAGATGCCCACAGAGATGCCCACGCAGATGCCCATGTCCGTGCCCACAGAGACACCATGGAGATGCCCATGTCCATGCCCACAGACACCCAGATCCATGCCCACGTAGATGCCCACAGACATACCCACGTAGATGCCCATGTCCATGACCACAGAGGTGCCCACAGAGATGTCCATGCCAATGTCCATGCCCACGTAGATGCCCACAGAGACACCCGTGTCCACGCCCATGTAGATGCCCATGCCCGTGCTGATGCCCAGCAGACCCCATGCCGATGCCCCTGGGCACCCACCGCCCCCAGTCCCCAGGACCCGTACCTGCAGGCGGGTGCTGAGTGCCCTGAGGGGGGGCACGGCCGGGTCCCCGCCGGACTTGCCCGGGCACAGCTCCAGGTGGGCACAGATGGCTGAGGGCTTCTGGGGGAGCAGGGTGAGGGCACCCAGCATGGGACACTCCGAGGTGACCCGGATGGCACCATGTCCCCAAACACCCCCAGGTGTCTCCAGGTGGACAGTGTCCCCAATCCCCCCAGCACCCTGAGGTGTCCCCAGCCGGCATAGTGTCCCCTAGCACCCCAAGGTGTCCCTGACCAGTGCAGTGTCCCCAAGCACCCTGATGTGTCCCCAGCTGGCATGGTGTCCCCAAGCACCCCTATGGTGTCCCCAATCCCCCCAGCACCCCAAGGTGTCCCCAGCTGGCATGGTGTTCCCGAGCACCCCCAAGGTGTCCCTGATCCCCCCCAGTACCCCAAGATGTCCCCAACTGCCACAGCGTCCCCAAGGTGGGGACAGATGGCATGGTGTCCCCAGTCCCCCCAGCACCTTAAGGTGTCACTGGATGGCATGGTGTCCCTCAGCACCCCTGAGGTGTCCCCAGATGGCACGGTGTCCCCAATCCCCCCAGCACCCCGAGGTGTCTCCAGTCGATGCGGTGTCCCCAGTCCCCCCCAGCACTCCCTGCCGCCCCCATCCATCGCCGCAGCACCCATGGGTGCCCACTCACGAGGTACCCCTCGAGGTCGGTGAGGAGGAGGCTGAAGTACTCGTGCACCAGGTTCTGGCAGGGTGGCACCATGGTGGGCACCGGCAGCGCCGCGCACTCCCGCCGCACGAAGCCCTCCACGGCCGCCCGCGCCCACCGCCAACACCGCCCCCGTGCTGCCCACAGCCAACACGGCACCTGTGCTGTCACCCGTGGTGGCACCCACGGTGGCCACCCCGTGCCCACCCCATCCCCATGGGGCCCACCTTGGTGGCCGACTCGTTGACCATGTGGGTGAGGAGGGTGACGATCTGCTGGCAGTCGGCGCATATGTCCTGCGAGAGGTGGCACCGGCCACGGGGACACGGGACATGGGGACACGGGACATGGGGACACAGGGTTGTGTCACGTAGGGACATACGGCATGGGGCGTAGGATGTGGGGAAATGAACTTGGGGGCATAGGGAGATATGGCATGGGGACATGGGGACATATGGCATGGGGACGTGGGGATGGGGCATGGGGACATACAAATGTGTGGCATGGGGGAATGGGGACATGGGGGGACATGGGGACATG
>NW_009209704.1:0-19317 GCF_000690835.1 Fulmarus glacialis
ACTAGCCGCCATATAAGGGAGGGCGGTGAAGGACTGCAGTGGAGACAGGGAAGTTCAGGCCAATCCGGGCGCGGCCCCCGCCCCCTGGCGTGATGTCATCATCGCACGTCAACCTGGCACCATATTTATGATGTCACCTCACAGCAGTGCTTCATCATGAATTGCTGTGGCACCAATCCTCACAGCCGCACTGCTCTAGCAAGCGGGGAGCAGTGCTCAGTGAGGTAGACACCTCCCATGGCGCCACAGCAAAGTTACGTCACACACTGGCAACCGTGGTCACCTCACCTCCATGCTTTATGATGACAACAGAGCACCCAGTCCCACAGTGCAGGGTCACGGAGCTGCAAGCCCTGACCCGTTGGGTCTGCGATGGCCCTGGGCACGGGCTTCACGCCGCTTTTCTGGGGGGCAGTTCAGAAGGGAAGGGATTTGTTCCCTCCCCAGGTAGCCCAGCTATTTCTGACCCCACTCAAAAATCATAAGCCGCCTATACATTATCATACCACCTGCCTTGACATTAGGACTGCTTGTTTTTTAGAACAGGTGCTGACTAAAAATAAACTCAGTATCTTCCACCTCTCCTAGGACTAACTACAACTTTCTTTTCTGCAATTTCTATTCTCATAGCTCATTCTAGAATAACACACCTGTAATTTTTTTTAAAATCCATTTAATGTATCATATAGACTAGGTGACATCAGTTTCCTTTAATAGCTCCACTTTTCAATATGAAGAGGATACTAATTCTAGACAGACAGTTAGAGGGGCCTTTGCATCACTTACCAAAACATGTTGGATACTGAAGTACTTACTGTTGACATCTAGGTCAGATTATCACTATGCTTTTCATTATGATTTGGGTTCTTCTATGTGGTTATAAAAAGTACTAGAGCAGTTTTCAGTAAGAAGCTCCTCTTAAAACAAGTTAGTGTAACACTTTCAAGCTGTTAACCTAAATAAGCATTCAAACATTTCCCTTTAGAAGCAAGCCTGCAGAGGCATATCATAAAGAAAACTTTACTAGTAAAGGGATTTACTTAATAAAAGGCAGAAATTATGATTTGACTGTTCCAAAATAACAAATGAGCAGAGAACTTCATATGTGTATCTACTTTATTTCTTTGAGGCTTATATATGCTTCCTACTAGCAAGGTGTGCTTTTTGCAAATATATATGTTAATAAAATAGGGCTTTAGTCCTAGCTGGAAGATGTACTTTGTATTTTCATATTTGCTGGTATAGGGTGTTCGGGTTTTTTATATATATATCCCAGTAGCTGTAGTTTAGATACTATATTAAATGCAAGTTTATGGCAATTTTTTCTTGGCCAAGGAGGCAACTTTATGACCATAAACAGCGTATGTAAAAATACAGACACAGCTTCTATTTTCACCCAGAGGAAATTTCTTCCCACCTTCTTTTTTACCTACCTCAGCAGAAGGTAAAATACAAAGGTTTAATTAACAGCTGGTGTGACCTACAGTAGGAGCTACAATCAGAGATCATGCTGCTGCATCAGTACGTCTGACAAAACGCTGACAGTCACCAAATTCAATCCTCCTGTACTCACGTGCTTCAGAAAGATGGTGATATGGAGCAAGCTACCCAAATCTATTTTGAAACAAGTTATTTTGAAACACAGCTGCTGGATAAGGAAAAGTAAGGTGTGCCTACCTGGGAGACCTGCATGACACAGAAAGAACTAACCAAGGAACAGAGGAAAGAACTCTGATATCAGGATTTAGGCAAGACTGGGGGAGAACACAGTCTCTCCTACTTGTATCGGAGTACTGTGGTGCTGTACCTGTGTTCAGACCCGAGATGAGGAGTCACCAAGTTAAAAACAAAACAAACCCCACAAACAAAAAACCCACCACACATGAAACAAGAAGAATTATATAATCTTTTACTTGCATTGTAATTTCATTGTACACTCTTCAAACAGAAGTATCACTTGAAAGACACTCAGTTCCCTTATTTTGTTGCACTGTACATGTTATGCAAATAAGAGCTGGGGTGGTATACAAAACGTTGCTCTGGCTTTTCAAATAATTAGTTGAAAGAAGCAGAAATTTAAAACATAGCTGGGAATTTACAGCCACAGAAAAGCTTTGCAAATGACTGGTTAAATACAAAACACAGATGCAAAGGGGGAGGGGAAGCTGGGGAGAAAAAGGAACAACAAAGTTCCAGTTTGAGGCTGAAGTAGGAAAAAACCCTAACAACTGTACACAAGTGTCAACATGCTCAGTATTTACATTCTGAGCATTACCAATGCTACAGATAAGCAATGTACTAAAAAAATAACTTAAAAAAAGCTATACAATTGTAGTTATAAATACTCTATCTTTAAAACTAGTTAAGTAGTGTAGGCTAAAAAAAATGTTCACAGTTACTCTGGAGAGAGCTGTATATATATATATATATTGCACAGTAGAAAAGTTCATTCGGTATACCATGTGTAAACAATTCTTATCTTCTTTGGCAATTTCAGGACTTAGAGGAGTATTTGCTGTGAGCAGAAGCACTTGGGTACAAGGCACATCAAAAGCTTTTAAAGCTGCAAGATAAATCCTTCTGACACTTTCCAGTTAGCACTGTCATTCTCTATAGAAAACCGTGTACCTATCAATTCAGAACAACACATTTCTACAAGTATAACTCAGAGGTCTGGTGACAAAAACATCAGCTGTTCTTGGCTGTTATTCTACAGTAACAGATTTGGCCAAATTTCTTGGAAAGTCCACCTAGAATGAAGAGACAGACTTTCAGTATATGACAGAATAATACTGACATTCTGCATTTGACAGGTCATTTAGTGTGGTTTTTTTTTAGACTTCCTAATGACTTCTGCTTTATTCTAGACACATTAACACACACAAGAGACTATAGATCTGCAAATAATGACACTGTTGAATTCATCCTTGCTTCCAAAACCCTCCTAACAAACACATATTTGTTTTGCAGAGAGTACCTTTCCAAAGCAGTCATCATTATCAAAGTGACACACCTAGCCAGAGTTAACAAACTAAGCTGTACAAAGCACTGAACTATTCTAAGTTAAAGTACAATATCACATTTTAAGATTTAGTTTTCTGAAAAAGTCTTATCTGCACTCTTAACTAATCAAACTAAGCAAGTTATATTTATAAATTTTTAGAAGGATACCAACTAAAAAAAATATAAAGCTGAAGAATTGGCACTGAAATGCCATCTCTACTACCACAGTCACTATAAGCTCCACTAACTATTATCACAGTTCTTTGTTAGATATGCCATGTAACTGGATCTTTCACTTTACACTGGTAGGCGTAAGTTCAAAACTGCACTAACTGGAGTGTTAAATAGAGAAAGCACTTACATCGTATCCTCTGAGAACAGCCAGGTGGAATGAAAGCAACTGGAGGGGAATAACACTCAAGACTCCTTGAAGGCAGTCAACTGTATGAGGCAGCTCAATGGTTTTATAGGCAAATTTTGAGCTTTCTGTGTCTTCTTTAGAACACAGAATGATTGGACGACCCTGAAAATAAAATTTTGCAGTGTTAAGTGAAGAGCTGGCTTACAACTGCTTTGAAATACTGGCTGACAGCATGCCTGCAGTATGTTTGAAGATCCTGAGGTAGCTAACAAAGACAATGCCAGTCTTGCATAATGACTTCTGTCATGCACTGTTTTGTGAGACTTGAATGTTTTCATCTTGTAGAGTTTTAACATTATTCCATTTGCTTCAAAACAAACAAAAAACCCAAACGACCCACATGGAATCAGTTTTCACTACTAGTGTTAACCTTTAATGACAACCTACAATGCAGATATAGCATCTTATTTATAACTTAATTAGAAGGAAAAAAACAACACAACACCCCAAAACACCAATACATCCTTTTTCTGAGGCACAGTCAGCAGTAATACAACATGCACGATCTCCTTCCCTATGACATTGTATTAGTTAAACAGCTCACCTGTCGAGCAGTGACCTGTTGCAGAGCATTCTGGCACTTGGTGAAACAAGGATCCTTCATTATCACCATGATAACAGGCATTTGTTTATCTATTAGGGCTAACGGCCCATGTTTCAGCTCACCTGCCAGGATACCTTCAGAGTGCATATAGGTGATTTCTTTTATTTTCTAAAAAAACCAAATGCCATCAAGTTACTAGTAAATCAGATGATAAATAGAAGCCACAAGAAGCAACACACCAAGTCTGTACATCTGCCACTTAAATACAGACATACGGCATCAAGTTGGTATTTTCACAGATCGGTTAATAGTGAAAACAGACAGGCTTGTCTGCTGGGATTTCTAGCAGGCTGCTGGCAGAAGCAGAGCTTGCCTGTGTGCATGCATTTGCGGATAAAGAAATGGAGTAATCAACAGGAACTTTAAGCACCCAACACCCAGCACAACTTTGGCTAATGCAGTCTACTTTAACATTTCAAACTTCTGAAAGAGGGATATGTGTCCATTCCACCAGAATGTTCATAACATAATTTACAAGTTTCCTGCATGAGCATCTCATCTGAACATCAGCACATTGTGTTTTTCTGATGTTATTTTCAAATGTGTCAGCATTTTAAATTGTTTGGTTTTTTTAAAATAGACTCATTAAACACTGCATTTATTATGTGAAAGAAACAAGAAACTGGTATCATGTCCAGGTTCACCTTATGTATTTGTTCAATCCAACAGGACTAAATGCTCTCAGTTATACACAGCAGTTTTACTGCAGTAGAATTAAATTGTAATAAAATATTAGAAATAAACTATGGTGCAGAAGCCACAAAAGCTCATTTTAAATAACATCCAACAATATTGAGAGGTTCCTACCAGAGCTCCTTCCAGACAAGTGGCATAATTATATCCACGACCCATAACCAGCAGCGATCTTTGTTTGTACAGTTCAAGAGCCAAATCATGTATCTTCTCATCCAAGGACAAGACTTCTTTAATCATTTCTATTGGGGCCCACAAAAAGCACATATTAAAAACTTTAATTGGAAAAAATAGTTTGCTTGTAGTAGGATGTTCTAATGATCTATTAGAATAAATACGCTTAATGTAATTCAATCATTAACTTTGCATCTTTGACTGCAGTTTAAGGGTATTTTCTCCAGCCTTATTTACAGTAACAAATTTAAATCAACTATTGGTTTAAGCAGTGCTCATAAATCCCATATGTATTTCTAAAGGAAGTTGTGAACATCCGTTTTAAAGTCACCTTGAATTAGTTTCCTTTTATCTATCCTGATTTAAAGTGAAAGGCTTTAAAAATTTGAAGTTATCAATTTAGGAGATCAAATAATTTCTCATACAAAACTACCTTATTGTAACTAGAAAACCCAACCCATGAAAATTCTGATCTTCCTGCCAAGCTTCTTGGAAGCACACTTGTAAAATTGGCAATTAGTGCAGAAACTAATAGTCCATTTTTCTTATATTGTCTACCTTTCAGGAGGAGGGAGAGAGTGAAACTTGAATGAGAAAGAAACATCCCCAAGTAGTATTTTATATTGCCCATTACACAACATCCTCTATCCCTCCTCAAACCCAAAATATCAATATACCTGGCAATGATTTTAGTCCACTAATGATTTCCTGTCTCCTTTTCTGCAAGGAAATTCTGTCTTCAGACATCATTAGGCCAAACATTACAAGAGACACGAATTGGCTGGTATAAGCCTGCAGACAAAACAAAACATTTAGCAGCTAAGTCTGCAGAGAGTTAGTATGATCTCAGTTTGAAGTGCTACAATTAAAATTTTAATTGGATTCCACAGGGGTGAACTATGAAGTCAAACACTGAACAGCAATTACCTTTGTGCTTGCCACACCTATCTCAGGTCCTGCATTGATATGTACACCACAGTCAGTCTCCCTGGATATTGAGCTTCCGACCGTGTTTGTGATGCCAACTGTTAAAGCACGACGTTCTTTACAATACCTCAAGGCCATAAGTGTATCTGCAGTTTCACCTGGAAAACATTAATATCTTCACATCAGGCTGACAGAGGATAGTAACGATTCTGAAAAGCATAAAATTCTACACAACTGTGTTCTAAATAACTGCATGCACACTTACACAAGGCAAAATGCAACTGAAAACATTCTTTCAGCACCCACTCATTGTCTATATATTTGAATCAAGTCTGAAAGAAACTTTCATTCAAGACAAATCTGGCCCATTAGCCATCATCCTCCTTTGCAACATGCAGAAAGTAATAAATTATTGGCTTTTAAAAATTTTTCTACAGTTTTCTCTCAACTGAAGACAAACAGTAAATGAAGCTCACCTGACTGACTTATAAAAAAGCACACGTCATCTCTGAATACAGGTGTGTTTCTATCCAAGAAGTCACTAGCAAGTTCCACCATCACTGGTAATTCAGTTAATTCTTCCAATACTTGTCGAGTCTGTATTCAAGCAGCACACAGTATTTGTTAATATTGCTACCCATAGAAGTCTTGAAATCTTAAGAGTCAGAAAATCTAAATGGATTCTTATTACAAAAATTGATAATTACAGCTCACCAGAGCTTTAAAACCATGGTGAAAAAAGTTAATTTCTAGCATGGTAGGTAACAGCATTGGAGCATTAATAAAGAATGTGGCAAAAAGGAAAACTAAATAAAAGGGTGAGACCTCTCAATGACAGGCAAAGTTTGAGATATAGAAAAAAAGCATATGAAGAGCTGTTGTCTAAAAACCCAGCAACTAGGAGTTATATATGCATTTCAGCTAAGGCTGAACATACAGCTACTGCGGCGTGGTAACTGGTCCCACAGCCAATAATGATCAGTCTTCGGCATCTTCTGATTTCTTTCAAATGATCCTTCAGCCCCCCCAGCAGAACTGTAAACAAACAAACAAGCATATATCAATGGTGTATTTTATTTTCTAATTAATATGTTCAAAATTTGCAGGCTTAGTGCAGCTTGAATGCCTGTTCTGAGTTACCTCTACTGCTCTCGAAATTCACCCTGCCTCTCATCGTATTGACAACTGATTCTGGTTGTTCAAAAATTTCCTTTTGCATGAATGCACTGAAATTACCTGTTTAGAAAAACATTACATGTTAATGCTTAGGTTTGTTATTTGAAGTCTATGCAGTTACAAAGAGACAACTTTTAAGACAACCTGTGGTAGCAAGCTAATTTAAAATGACTGTGTTAGCTTACACCAAAGCTTAGGAATAGGTGAGAAGAAAGGAGGGATTAGTAGTTTGCTTTATTTGGTTGGATTTCCCAACACTGACAAGGTAACTGAATTGCTTTTTAAGGAAACTTCTGCATTCCACTTCAGTTCTTAGTTTACAATCAAAGTTTACCAACAACTACAACAACATGCTAACATTAGTTATATTTTCACTAAATATTTTGAGGTGAATAGACATATGTAGCCTTTTCCAAGGCTAAAAATGGGTAGGGTCCCATACCACCCACCTTTCCTTGGTCTTAAGCCTTTAAATTGCCAGCTCCCAGCACAAACAGCTTAAATATCAGGTCATTTTCACAACAAATTAGCAATTTTCTGCCTTATCTACTACACAAACAGTCAGTAACTATCCATCTTTGATACTCGTTTACAGATGTTTCAACCCACCCTTCATGATTTGTTGCAATTCCATCTGCAAGGTTTGGATGGCCCGGGAAGGATCATCACTAGCTGAACGTTCAAGACGGTGAATTGAAAGCTTCCCATCAGTTACTGCTGCAATGTCATCATCTTCTAAGAAAATTACTCTGTTGGTGTGCTCAATGATAGCACTACAGAAAAAACAGAGAAGACAAACCTGACATGTCAGTAAGAGTTGGTAGCAGCACTCCTTAAAGCAATTAAATATGCCACACAGCACTTCCAGCCCCCCTTCTATCTTCCTTTTGGACATAACTACAGATAGAGCCATCTTAAAGGAAATGGCTCCATCTGCTGCTCCTCCTGCACTCTCACAAGTTCCTGGAGCAGAAGGCTCAGGAACCACAGCACGGCATCTCACATCAAAATCTTGCCTCCCAGTGTTCCTGATGGACCCCTAAGGTCACAAACTTGTTTGAGATAAATGCCTACCTGATGTCCAGATTCCCGCTAAGTTTGGAACCATACCACTATTTCCTCCTCTGATAGCTGGATTATAATGCCAAAACCCAGACTAACCTATAGTCTGCCAAGTACTTGGCTGATAGTGTCTATTTGTACCCAACTTACCTTCCTACACTGGATGCATTTTACACAGAGGTTAGCAATTGGCAGATATTGCACTTGTTTGCAGTTCAAATGCTGATGTCAAGCCCTCACATTTTTCAACCCTGGGAGCTTTATGAAATTACCTGAATTAGAAGCTATTCTACCAAAAAACGATTGTACAGCAGCAAGACAGTGTAAGATTTCCAGAACTGTCGCACTTCTAAACAAAACCAGTATTTTGAGAAACGTTTAAGTACTTTTACTACCTTGCATCTGAAGCAAAGAAGAATTCTACTGCCTTATCCCCAACAGCATGAAGGCAGGTAGAGCTGTCCAGTCTTTTCATTCGTGAATTGCATATGTTCTTCACATTCTCAATGTTGCCTATTAAAGAAATGAGACACTTTAAGTGCAAAACCAGATCTGTTCAAGTTAGAGATTACAGACTATACAGGTTCAAGGTATCACAGTTACACAAGTATTTTGTGTATGTACATGAACTACGCATTCAGTAATATAAAAATAGAATATCCTCAGCTAAAAAGCTATTTGGGGCATCAGCTGGTAGTTTTATAGTACAAAGACCAATTAACCTAATTTCTAATCATAAAGTAACAATAATTTTGGCTCTTAAAAATAATGTAATTGGATTTATCAACTTACATGTTCTATATAAAACAGGAATCTGTTCAGTGGAGAGCTTGTACTTGCTCCTAACCCCAATGAGCAAAGGACTCCCTCTCCTACAAAGGGAAAACATGCAAGTTTATAAAGATATAATTCGAATACCATTTTTAAACAAAGCTTATTCTGCCTCTGAAGTGAGCCAGCAATAAGCTCCAGTGCTCTTTACTATTGATATACTGTTCCACCCTTTAGCCTTTTAAACTCAGAAACTGCACCTCTGACACTGTAGAATATTAAGATCATTTTTTAATTATATGGGTCACATGCCATATTGAAGAGCTTACTAAAAAAAAATCTCACAGGAATAAAAGAGTAATTCACACACACACCCCCCAACACCTCAGATTACAAGTTTAGCTTCTCTTAATCCTCTCAGTTCTAAAAACCCAAACCTGAACCACATATAGAATAGTTCATTTCAGAAGATGTTCTTCAGTTAGAGTGATGACACAGCTGGCTTTTTCACAATTTTAATATAGTCTTATTTTAGACCACGGAAGCAATGGGCTTTTTGGTTGTAGTATAAAACAGTCTTTATTCCCACTGCTGCTTCACTTGCTACTTTAATATCTTTACATTTCCTGAAAGTTATTTTCCAAGTCATAAATATAAGTAGAACTTATACAGAAAAAAACTCATAAATGCTATGACATCTATAGAACACTATTTGTATAACCTATTAGCGTGATGGCTTTCTAGGCAACCTGAACATACTTCTCTCAGTCTTTACTCAATGTGAAGTAAAATTGAACCATACCCTTTCCCTCCCCTTTTTCATACAGGAGGAACGTTAGCACACTCTTAGAACAACTTTAGAAACTTTAGAGGATACACTGAGCTTCCTATTGACACACTGTGACAGATAAAAGGACAGACTAGGGAATGAGTTTGTCAGTGGCACATTCTGAGTGTGTCATTTGGACGATCTCCAACCAAAAGTGTATTTGTATGAAGGAGGAAAACATTATCCTATTACTTTTCACTACAGTCTTTGCATCCTCAAAAAGTGAGTAGTCATATCTAATTTATTAAACAAACTCAAGTTAAAGACTATAGACAATCAACACAAGCCTCTGGAAATTCTGTGACCTGCAGTCAGTACAGCTCAAATCAAGTTATATTTAATAGTCAGTTGAAGAGATGCTCAGCAGAGCTTTACTGCATTTCACAAGGATTCCACTTGTGCAGTTATCTACCTTTTGAGTTTTTGTTAATTAAGCACTTTAAACATCAGTATTCTATAGGTTTTGGGGGGTGTTTTTGTGTGTGTGGGTTGTTGGAGTTTTGGGTTGGTTTGGTTTTTTTTAAAGCGATGTTAGCATTTTTTTTAACCTAAAAAAGCGTGAATTATGTATAAAATGGACTTTTACTAACCTGGTAGCAACAGCTTCACCTGGGTAATGGATGCTCTTGAAAACCAATGCAAAAGCACCTTCCTGGAAACCATGCAAACAGAGAGAAAAAAAAAATCCTAAACAACTTATCTCGTTTAGTTGCATCTCATTAAACTGGGGCCCCTCTTCCTGAGGAGGCTGTGAAGGAAAGCTCTTTACTACTATCAGGAATCTCTTCCTGGAGGGCAGACTGCACCTTTAAAGGAATTGGTCACGGAGCAGAACAAGCTAACATGTACTTAACAGTGCAACAGCAGAAAGATCAGGAAGTGAGCACTTAGCCTCTCTTTATAAACAAAAACAATACCTTCCAATGCAAGGGTTAAGAAAGTCTCCGAGGTATTACTCGTAATCAACGTGAAGTCTGTTAGACATTTAATTTTAGTAAGACTTTTAATAAGAATGTGCATGTAACTGCATTTTATCGTGCATTTTCAGCTACAATTTTGGAGTTACGACTTCTAGTTTAAGCAGCAAATTCTCACTAACTTATTTCCAAAAAAAACCTCCATCAAGGAAAAAAACCCACAAAATCCACAACACAAGAACAAAACCAGGAACAATTAACCACTCTATAGTATTAACACAGCTTGCAAACTTGAGTAGTATTCCAAAAGCAAGCGCAAAAGCAAACAGGAGAGAGGTAGTAACATTCACTCCTCTCGCAGGGACTCCAGTCTGAGACTGCTCTGCTCTCCTGCGCTCAGGTCAAGTCACCCTTCCCTTCCCCTCAACCAGGTGGCTGCACCACTATTCCCGCTTGACCCACACAGGCCTTTACTCCCTGTGTATTCCAGCCCTGCTCTAGGGGAATCCTACAGAGCTGCTTCAGAGAAGGGAAAGGGGCGGTGAAAAAAGCATAAGAAACTGCAGGAAGGGGAGGGAAAACATCTGCCCCGAGACTGGGGGAGGAAACAAAGCAAGCTTTCTCCAAGTTTGCAATGCATCTATCGAAGTTTTTAAGCATTCACATACTAAGTAACAGTAGATTTCCACTTCACCGTTTGGGAACCAGCTATGCCATGAACCAGTACAGCTTGTTAGATCTATTTCCAAATATGGGAGCCAAGGCATACTATTAGACAAACTTGAATCACAGCAGTGTTTTAACATAATCAGAATAGCCTTTAAGAACACACTGCCCCTTATGACAGATTTCAATCCCCAGAGACTCCTACAATTTTTTTTTTTTAATTAAGCTGCTTCATTATAAAACCATGATAACCTCTTGCTTTAAAAAAACAAACCAAAAATCACCGCTAATGCAACTTAAAAATTTACCACTGAAAAGCCTTCGAAGTTTCCAAAGTTTTAATCTAATTTCTTGGTCTATTAAGCATTGTTTAGCGGCCAAAAAGCATTATTTGCAGCACCTTCTAAGGAATCCTGCAGAGGATCTAAATACATAAATGCAGAATACTAAGGAATCCCACAAATAGCTTACACTTTAGTACAGGAAAAAAGGAACTTCCCACTTACCAACTGTTGAATAACTCTTTCCACCAAGGCTGAAAAACTGGTGTCCTCACTCTCTCTGTTGTCATACATGTATTTGATCAATTTGGGGATCGTTTCTGTATCCGTCTCAGATTCGAATTCATAGCCTTTGCTCTCCTGAAATATAGAACAGTAAAAAGTGTTTTCATCCTCAGGCAAGAAAAACTGAAGAGCCTTTCAGTTGTCTCCCATCAGAAACTGCACAGTAAGACAGACTGGAACACTACACTAGACTAGTGGATATACATCACTATAGATGAAATGTAAAGACTTATCCTGTCATAGCTTACTCGTTCAGAAATACTGTAATAAGACATGTAGTAAGACTTGCTTAGCATCTGTCAAGCAACAAGAGATAGGAGGGAGCCCACTCCACACACCCTCTCAAACAATTTGAGCGCAAACTGCTACTCTACTCATAAGTACTTTGCATTCAGGATTACAAGAACATATTGCACTTCACCAGCTCCTGCATATCTTTATTAGGCAGACTCCTTCACACTACTATTTTGTAGATGATATCAAGAAACTTGAATTCAGATTCCAACAAAGTCAACTGTCAGTCATCTGACAGTAGTTGGTGGGGCATTTACTTTTAGTTTTAGAACCAAGTTGCCACAGACTCACCAGAAATTTTCTCAGGTCCTTATAATTTGTGATGATTCCATTATGGATAACAACAAATTCTAAAAGGAAAAAAATATATATACACATCAGTAATGGAAAACTAAGATATTTAACTCAGAACACAAAATTAGAGGAAAAAAGCTTAGAAGTACACTAGAAACTACCTGCTACAGCTTTCAGACCTACAGTTTATCATAACATGGACAACAGAAAGCAGCTTCTTACAAATTCTGAAAACATACGAAGGTTGTTCCAAATCATCAAGACAGTTTTAAACTACATCCAGTAGAATAGCACCAAGCCATCTCAAGTGAAAAACGATATGAATTCTCCTGTTTCCAGGCCCAACAATATTGATGCACTTACATTTTCAGAGTCTTAGCTTTTAAAACAAGAATGTTGTCCTTTGACTACATCAATTTTCAGAAAACAGATCTCAATCTTTTACAGTGTTACTTTAGCCTCAGAAGAGGCTATTTTATTGTAAAAGTGTCTAACCTAGATAGAATAGCAACAGTATACAAAATAGATACCATAATGCTAGCAAGAAGAGAGTACATATGTACTATGTGGGTTCAACCATTTCAGATTCATAGTTCCAGAGTTCTGCAGAGATTACATACCATTCCTTTTATCTGATCTCTGAGGGTGACTGTTTATTGCACTTGGTACTCCATGGGTCGCCCAGCGAGTATGAGCCATTCCAAAATGTGTTTCAAAATCTGCTTTTGAATCCAGGTCATCTTGTTCTATACATCAGAAATTCAGTTTACTGAGTATTTAAAGTTGAGCCTCTCACACACACACACCCACCCTAGTAAAACACTAAGAGAATTCCTACAGGCAAAAATCTAAAAGTTATCTTCTGGCTTTCTTTTAAACCATTTGCTTTCTTGACATTACACTTCAGATAGTTCAAGCTATTGTGATTAAAACTTTGTTTGCCAAGATTCGAGTATTTTCAGCCAATACTACCAGCTAGGCTAACAGACCACAT
The DNA here is from genome assembly GCF_000690835.1 of Fulmarus glacialis. Taxonomy (NCBI): domain Eukaryota; kingdom Metazoa; phylum Chordata; class Aves; order Procellariiformes; family Procellariidae; genus Fulmarus; species Fulmarus glacialis. The sequence goes on from NW_009209704.1 coordinate 13,392, forward strand.
TACTACAAATTATAATATAAACGTATTAAAACACAATTTCAGTTCTTCACAGATGGAAGCACTGCATAAAGCAGATTGTGATGACAGCCAGATGCTTAAATGCTCATAAATTCTGTCAGAGTCCATGTTCTGATGTTTCAGCTACCAAGCACAGAAATCATCCGAGTAAAGCACAAAGGGAGCCCAGGTCTTGAACAAAGAAGCAACCAAAAGAGGGGAGAGTAGACTGATAGCTTCACAGCGCTATATCTAAAGATCTTGCTTTTCTAACTTGCTTTTCAAGTGCAGATTTGGGGGGCACAAACAATTTAACTGCCATTGGATTACAAAATGCAGTTATTTCTGGTACAAAATCCTAACTGTAATTTCATGGTCTTTCTGCTGAGATGCAGATATTATCTGACTGGGAGGCCAAAGTAAAGAGGTAATTTTTAAGACACCTACTGTACAACTCTTCTTCCAGGGCCTTTACTTTTCCTCTTTTCTTCACTAATTTGATGAACCTTTCTTTATCTTCATTATTATTTCCATCAACTGCCACTCCTACAGCACAGGACACAGTCACAAGTGTTATTTAAAGTATGAAATACACTGGATGAAAAAAAGGCTGAGAAAATACAGACAGGCACACACTAGTGAAACAATTATTTTAAAATTATCCTGCAATGGGATATACTTGAAGTCTGTCACTAGACTTGGATATGTTCAAATCAAACTAGATGAAGTCTATATCCACTGCATGAATGAAAATATACACGAGCCATCTCAAATTTTGCTTGAGGACAAACTGATATATTTTGCCCAATTAAATTAGCCAACTCAAATTTAAAGACAAGTTTAGCATTCTTCATCCTTTCACTGGGACTCACATGCACAAAAAAGGCTGAGGCACAAACTACATGACCCTGTATGGTCGTCTCCTTCCTCGCACCCTGTTTGCTTTGCTTATGTGTACTAAACCTCAACCACCATCTGATTACAGAGCTACACACCCAGTTTAAAGTCCTGAGAAAAGCTGAAGAAGAAAATGCAATAATAAAGGTAATTAGTTCTGATCTTTCAATCTGCAGGACAAAAAAAAAAAAGAAATCTAACACGCAGAAGTTGAAAGCACCCAAAAAGTCACATAGGTGGTTACTGGTTGCTAAAATTAATTTGTTGAGTTCATTTACATACCTGCAGAATCATATCCTCTGTATTCCAGTCTCTGTAATCCTTTTATCAGGGTTTCAAATATTTCCTTCCGAGTCCGAGGCACTCTGTAGTTTAGATAAGCAAAAATTCCTGTTTAAAGAGAAAAGAGGAAGGGGGGAAAAAGAAGCAAAGATTTTTTTTAGAGTTTGTATCCCTTCAGACTCAATTTAAAACCCTTTAAAACTAGCATCACAGAGAGGTCCTAGGGGGACCCCGCCTCCCATTTAGTACAATTCTTCCTACAAGGTTTTTAAATGGAAAGAGTTCAAATACAACACAGGATTGTTGTATCAGGACCCTCATTTCCACCACGCAAACACATACGCTTTCCTGGCCAGTTTCACTCTCCTTATGTTACCCACCAAGAGTTAAACAGTTGAGAGAGCTTAAAAAAAAATTCTACTTTTCATGAAAAACACAGCTGAAAATGGGAACATTGTGATCTATTTCATACCCAGATCTAAAACTAGACATTCAAAGAAGGAATATATTCACCAATACTAACACAAGGAGACTTTTGTAATCAAAGTCATGGCCTTAAATACCCACGGGTAGGTACTAGGCACAACATCTATTTCTGAAAGGCTCCAGCTTAATCCTGTATACAACAGTCACTCCAGCAGGAAGAGACTAGAGAAGAAAACATAAAGGAAGGGCAGAAGTCAAAAGGATAGGACAACAAAGGAAAGAAACAGAAGATACAAAAACAGGGTCACCCAAAAAACAAGCATTCACCCTTTGCGCTGCCTCGAGACAATGCTGCCTGCCAAACCCAGCTCAGAGACGTAAGGTCTGTTTGCTTGCCCCATGTTACTCAGGTCAACTCTTACAGAGGCATCATAGGGAAGACGTGAACTCACTTCTTGCCTACTCGGCAAACAGAGCCTGGAAGAGTCTGCAAGTCTGATCCCTCTTCTCTTGAATACATCAGTCATGAACCAAGAAGTGGCTTTTTCAGTTTTGGGGTTGGTTCTCTGCCTCCGCACAAATTATTTTTTGGAAGGCAAAAGTACACAAACATTTTTTCATTAGAAGGAGTTTGGGGCATGTTGTTTTATCTTTAGACAAGGTGTAATAAAAAGGTCACCTGCACAGAAAGACACAACCATTCCTTTTCTCTGCCTACTGCTCTTCCTGGGACTTCTGCATTTGTAAGGACAGATTAGGCCCTTTTACCAACTCTTGCACATCTGTACCCCAATAAAACAGAAACGTCTAATTTCACTGTTTCAACAGTTTCTCCAAGCAACAAGTCAGGACTGGAGACTACAGTTAGGAAAAGCCAGACTTTTAAGAGCTCAACAGATAAGCAGTTCAGACAAGCAAGTGTTTTAAATAGAGAAAGCCTTTGTTTGAAATTTAACACCCTCCTCCCCTTCAATTAAGGCTTTTGAACTGTAAATGGCTGTAGTGAAGAAGCTGTTATAATGATACACCAATAAATCTCCCTTATAAATATTGTTGCGAATTCGGTTACTCCACTGGTTTTAAGCCATTAATACTGTTGATTTGACAGTGAGACTAAGAGACTATTACATTGGTCTCTGAATTTATCTCAGAAGGATTAAAGGGTGGAAAATGCTTTTCTGCTACAGAACTGAGATTTATGAGGAGCCCAGCCTGATTATTTCTAGAATGTCCAACATTAACAGAGATATTAAGACAATAGTTGTATTTAAAGAGGTATTTGGGAATTTGAACAGCTAAATACTGTTTTTCATGGACACTTTGAAAAATAATGCCTCCAGTTATATACAGTCACCTTAGACTAAGAGCCGGTTGATCGTTTTTCCAGACAGATATTTACCGTTCTCTGGCACTGACCACGAACCTCAAGAGCAGCATTCTTCAATTTCTTCAATACAAATTTCTCAACATCATTCCAAAACATTGCTACACACCTCATTTCAGATCCAGCTCTACTTTCTAGGCCAGATTTCACAATGTATTTAAGACGCATCAGCCTTGTATGTTCCATGTGGCATCTCTGGCTACACAGAGCTCCAGGAAAAACCTTCCTTTGGGACGTCCTTACAATGCTACCAGTGTGCTGCAATTGTTAAAGAGATCCTTGTTTCCAGGGAACTGTAGCTGTGCTTCTACACACGTGAATTAGGAGACGCAGAAGTCACCAGAGGCCATTTACAATGAAAGCAATAGCTGCAGCCTGACTTCTCAAGGAATGTATTATAAAATCTTTCAGTTAAAGGAAATAAATCTTACTCTCAGCACCGTTTCTCTACTACTTTTCTGTTTCATCATTTACCCACTTGCATATTTTCTTCCCTACTAAGTCATCATTTTGGCTAGATTTAAAGCACATTGCTCAACTCATGTAGAAACAACTTCTGATAAAGACTTCTTGTAGCTTAATTCCTTCTGGAAGCAAACCAATATGACTGAATCTTAGATGAACCACACTCATAAGAGAGTTTTGTGATGCTTGCAAAGTTACCTTATAATGGCCTCCCCAAGCTATGAGATGCAATTTCCAGAGCTTGCATCTCTCCTCCCCAATGAAGACTCAAGTACTCTCCAAGCCAATGCAATACTGAAGTGACATGTATCAAGTAAGGTAATATTTATTTGTCAGCACAATATAAGCAATGAAATACTTTCCGAAGTCATACGTACAAACATAGAATCCAATTAAACCTTTAAGAAGTGTTTTACTAGGGCATTGCTCTCTTGACCTGAATGCTAAATCTAGTTTCTAACTTTCCATAATTACAGAGTTTACATAGAAGCATGAACTCGGTCAATCATGTATGGCTTACCTTTAGAATCAGACACTCAAAACAGAAACAGAAGGTTGTTAAAACATCACTAAAGCCTTTAAAGGTTTAATCAGGTGCAGACACTGAAAGCAAGGCTCTTCCTTTACGTGCATATCAAGACTTTAGAGTTTCCCCTTTCCCTCTCAGGACTGCAAGCAGAACGTCAAGAAGAAGAAAAGTTCATTGAGAATTTTTTTGTGGGAAAAAAACACAAGAACTCTTGCAATTGCAAGACTTCACCAAAATCAAGAAGGGGGCAGCCTATACTTGAAGTTTGAACAAAATTAATAATTTTTTTTTTTTAAAATAAAAGGATGCCTTTGCTGGGGCAAGCACATTGTTGATGCCAGAAACTTAGCTCTGAGAAAGTCTCAGTCTCAACTTCATATCCTGATGAAACTAATTTTGGTTTAAAATAGGTAGATCATCAGTTTCAGAGCATCTTACCTGTTTTTTAAACCCTGCATACTTTTGCTATACTGTCTTCTTACATGTAAGTGTGATAACATCTCAACTTTGTTTTCTGAAGAGCATGTTTATGGCAGTATTTAGTGACCTATGTATTTTCAAAACAGAAAACAATGGGTTTAAAACTTCATGTGCTACCTGAAGTCAGAGAAAACACAACAGGACATATTTTCAACACTTAAACCTGGAAAGATATGCAAAAATAAAAACAACAAAAAATGTAGTTTAGAAACTTGGTTGCAACCTCAAGAACTCCCGTACTTCCTACAGCAGAACAGCATAGCAAGGAGGATATGGGACATCTTTCATGATAACAAATGTCACGTAAAAGGTCCCCAAACGTTGATGGGAAGAAAACTAGCGCTACTCTCACTGCACTTCATGAATCGCTGCTCCCTGCCATTTCATACTGAGTCAGTTACTCCACCCTAAGCTAGATGTTTTACCAAACTCATTTAACACTGTTAACACCCTCATTTCCCAATCAATATGCAGCCCAGATATGCTAAGTTTTTTATATTACCATTACATGTCTCACATGTCTTAGTGCTTGCCACCAATACCTTTGGTTTGCTTACACACTGAGCCAAGCCTCTCACTTCAAGGGGTTTTGTTTAGAAGACACCGAGTTTGTTTCATTGATAGCGACCCGAGAGTCACATAGGAGCTCAAACAACATCACCTCGTGTTTCCATTCAAGTGAAAGACACTCGCTAGGCTCCTTGCTCTTTCTGAGGTTACAACTGAAGAGGATGTGGAGGCAGGGAAAAGATATCTAGCTCAGCAAATACGTTTTTGGGAGCTGTAACCACTTACTTTCAGTCTGCATCTTACAAAAGAGGTTTTGTTCATGATGGCTAATAAGTACAAGCGCAAATTTTTCTGCTTTCAACAAAAGTATCCTTCCAGACCTGAGAGGAGGTTTCAATGAAGGAACAGGTAAAGTTTCACTAAATTTCCTCTGTAACTAAAAAACACTGCATTAGCAGCTTCTGAACCCACACTTTGATTTTAATCTGATCCAAAGCATATCTAAGCAATTGTATACATGATGTAGGTATTATCTTCACCATCTCATCTTTATTAGATAAAGGAAGGTGAATAAACTCACATCAGCTGAGAATTAAGCTCCTTCACAGCCTTTGTTTGAAAACCACAAACTCTTCCTATCACCGCAGTTGGGAAGTGAGCCACAACTAATCCCTAGTCCTGGATTAGGAAAGCCAGAGCCAAGCGCATCAAGAAGCCTGTGCATCAGCCAGAGCAGCGATGCACGGAGGCGTCTGGACCCGCAGCAGAGGTCAGCAGCGCAGCCGGGACACCCGGAGCAGCCGGGCGGTGGAAACGGGACGTCTTCCCACCACAGGACCTAGGGACAAGCCGCCGGACGCGGAGGACGCGGAGGGACGAGGCTGTGGGGAACAGAGAGGCCATCTCCCTTCCTTGGAAAGAGGGGGAGGGCGGAGGAGCTTTACCTTTACCTGCCA
>NW_009209705.1:0-3149 GCF_000690835.1 Fulmarus glacialis
ACCTTAATGATTCTATGATTCTATATGAAAAAACAGTCACAGGCAAGGCTGTGACATGGAGCCCTTGCATGGGTCCATGGACGCTCCCACTGTATTGAAGCCAAGCAACTTCTATTCAAAACCAGACTTTTCTATAACAAAATGTTAACTAGGTGGGTGTGAGAAGATAAACTGCTAGATTAAAATGGATGCAAACAGTGGAATCTGTGTATAGAGCCAAATTCAGATTTCATTAAAGTGATCAGGAAAATATTGTCTCTAACACAATTCAGTCTGGGCTGAATTTAGACAGCGAAATTCTGTCTAAGTGGGCTGTGCAGAGCAACAGGCATTTAAGTGCATTGTAATGTTAAAAATACCATCACTTCTATGGTGATTTTATTTTTACACAGGAATGTGTTCAGTAAAAGCATGGGTTCAGTTAAAGAACTATTCCTTCTCCTTTACTTTTTTTCACCATTGATAGAATAATAATAATCAGGAAGCAGATACAAAGCCAAACTGTTAAGAAGCTAGACCACACAAAATAACAGTGCTTTCTGTGGCTGTACTTTGTTTCATATTTTCTACTAATAATTTTTAGTAATATAAAATATATATAAACCACAGTACTTCTGAAGAAATAAGTAAATATTGTGAAGATGTTTCCATAAACATTCATTCAGCATGTGAAATGTATTCATGCTATTATTTCTTGCCCTGGTGGGTGTGCTTTCACAGACAGCTGTGTGTTAGTGTAATGCTGGAGGAAAGAGAATTTTAAGTTTCCTCAATTTCCCTGAGAAAAAAAGAATTTAAAAGAAATCATACAGCTTTCCCACAAGCTTATTGACCAATTAGTGGTGGCGAAATTATCAGGTGATTTATGTAATAACTCATAAGTATGTATCGACATACACAGTGAAACACACACAAACAAAGTGCACTTGCCTAAGCAATAAATAAAGGAAAATAACAACCTGCTTGGTGACATCCTTATTCTTACATTCAAATTCAGCTATGCAGTTTTCAGGCACCAAAGAAATCAAACACAACAGAAGTGTGTTTGTATTAAAAGGAGTCACCATGGTATTTTTGATAAATGAAAATTAAGAGCAAGAGACCAAGGCAAAACCCTCACAAATGGAATGGCAATACATTGAGCCCAAAGCAGCCTCAGGCCCTATAACCTGTCACAGAATAGAAGTTCTTTATTCTCTTTGTCCCTTTATGTGCAGGACGCGATCAGCTTGTAACTGTCTCCATGTTCCCAGGGTACAAAGGTGAGGATCATCCCTGCTCCAAGGGCAGTAACATGCCCTCTCTGGTTAGTTCCCACAACACGGACGCTTATCTCCACGAGCTTGGGTCTCACAACACTAAAAGTAAACCACTGCAACGGGAGGTCATAAAAAGCCAGATTTGGTAGGGGGAGTCTTTGTAATCAGAAACTTTGAGACGGCGTGGTACTTTCAAGCATTTTCAGACCCGTTTTTCCAAAGGCACAGCTAGGCTTATTCAGACCATCCCACTTTAGACCACGGGAGGTGCTCCAAATCCCACCCTACAAGTGTCAGTCTCCCCAAAGTGACTCAATGGGGAGCCCGCAGAAGCCACACCCCTTATTTGCAATTTAGCTGCCTAATAGTTGAGTAGCATATCTAATTGCCCAAGACAGCGACTATAAATTTAACAGCACACAATTTAGGACACTATAAACATTCCACCTGGTCAAAAGTGGTGACTGGTTTGAACCAAAATAAAATCACTTAGGAAGCTCATCATCAGAAGTCCTTCCTCCCTTCATCAGCTGCACTTTAGCTTCAACATAAAAGCTCACTGTGGTGGACTAGCAAGGATAGGAAACATTTGCATTAGGATTCCTATCTAAGCAGATATTTTCAAATAAAACATCAGGGCAGAAATTTAATCCTCACGCAAACTGCTAAGCTGGCTGTTCCTCAGCCAGTTCCCATGCCAAAGAAGTCTCGCAGTCACTATGTCAAACACAGAGTGGTGATGCTCTGGCAGCTCTCAGTGTGTGCTGTCCAGGACTGAGCTTCTGGCAGTCCAGGGTGAAATCTGGGAGTACACCAGCTAAATAGTAAGCTCAAACATCTCAATAGGTCCCTCAGCCCTCTGTTCCACTCCTCTTTTCTTCCTCCTCGCTTATCTGCCATTATTTCTATTCCCCAGTTCATGCTTTTAAAAAAAAAATGTGGTAAGTACTACCTCCATTCCTGGTTTAACCTAATTGAAGCTAATAATAATATTAAAGCAAGCATGCATTTTCTTCACAGTGGCTTTTTACAGTATCTTTACTTTCTACATAATTTTGTAATTTATTCTAAAAATCCATTAAAGGCTTAGTAATTGGCGATGAGAACATTATCATGAGTATTCCTGTACCTAAAACTTTTAAAATAGAATAAGTAGGAGGGAAAAACAAAACTAGCAGATGATTGTTGCAGATGATTGTTGAAGCTGGACCCTAATATCTACTTATAATTCTTCTGATGCTTTTAATTCTATCACTTTAATTCTACCGATATGATTAGTTAGTTGTGCTTTCACTAGGAAATTTAAGAAGAAGAAGGTCAGGCCTCAAATATTTTCTTTCTTATTAGAGACTACAGAGATATTCCAGGATTTATGGAGTTTTTTGGGCTTTGAGGCAGTAGCTACTGGTGGATGAAATGTTTTATGTATTGGAAAGGGAAGCGAAACAGACAAAACAGAGCAATGCATTTCTGCACAGTCTCTTGAGCGGAAAGCATAAATGTCTGGTTATTACTTCTGATTTGCTTTCAACTCTTCAACTCAAGTTTAAAGATGCTACAGAAAGATTAAGCCTTAGAATTGTCTGTCTCAGATGTTATAGATGTAAATGTATTTCATTAAAAGAGGAATATGTTTAAATAGGAAAATTAATCAAGTGAAATCTCAGTTCATAGACATCAAATGGAATCCTTTCACATTGCTTTCAGTGGAGCCAGCTTTTCACCAAGACATTTCATTTAAAAATCAAGTCAAAACCTCTTTCTTTTTTCTCATGTCTCTGTATTTCAGAGTCACTGAAGCTCACTGAACAAAGAAATATTAAAATTCCAGATGAATCTTATTCAACTATGTAGCTGTGCCAGTGAGACAGAAAAATGGTTTTGGAAATT
>NW_009209705.1:3159-12096 GCF_000690835.1 Fulmarus glacialis
CGTTAACACTATTATTAGCTGTAGCCCCTAGATGGTGCTGCTACAAACGGTCTTGCGGGTCAACCAAACATATAGGCAATTTGATCTAGGAAAAGCTATTTGTCAGTTGTGGTGAAGTTTACACCAACATTTGCCTTGTTCTTTACCTGAAAGTCTGTGCTCAATGCTTCCCCCCCTCCCCCCAGTGTGTAAGTAGTGTGCAAAAGTCATACCCATGAAAATAATATTAAATGATGTTACATGATGTCAAACTTCACACCAGAAATGTGAAAATATCTGCATCATCTTATGAACCCCATTTAGTATTACAAGATGGTTATGAGGCATAATTGGCTAAAAGGTCACTTTGTAGTTTTTCTAAGGGTAGGATTGACCTCATCTAACTTTCAGAGCGGGGTTCACATCCGTATTCATACACCAGAGTTCATATATCTCTATGTGAACTATGTGAACTTGTCTTTCAGCTAGTGCTCCAATGGGATACAAATCTCCTGTGTTATATCCGTGACCCCCATTAAAATGTCTCAGGTATATCAGGATATCTCAAATGGTACAAGAAACCTGTATATAGACAGCTGAATCCTGATCCTGACATAAGGTTAAACAAATCCCACATGTAATTTAAAGAGAGTGAGGAACTGAATAACCCAATGTTATTCTGGAGAGCTTGAAAATCAATGGCATAAGATAGCAAAAATGTGCTCATGCCTATCCTAAAAACAAAGTCCTTCTTATTTCATGGAAACATATTACACAGCAATTCGAAGCCATCAGCTTTGACTTTCTCTCTACTTCTTTCCCACCTCCTATAAGGACCAAGCTCAAGAGACAAGTTGACTTTAAAACCTAGCTATTAAATTTGTTTGCAGTCATCTGGAAAGGGAATAGCGTGCAAAGAATCCAAACTATAAAATGTTCCCTGTAGACAAGTTTAGGACAGGACATTGTCACTGTCACAGAAAGGTAAAGAAAGGAGAGATCTTTGCATTGCAGAAGATAACTCCTTTTCCATGGCTGGCCATAAGATTAGATGGATTAGGTAGCAAACAAAGTGTAAACGAAGGAGTGTGTTAGTATTTGCCAGCAATATTGTGCCCTGCTGAAGGTGTAACTTGGAAAGAATGCTCAGTTGAATTCCTCAGTGGGAGATGGTGACACATATATGCTTATGCCTACCCTAGAAAACAGCCTTAGCCAATGTTGTCTTTGAACATCATAAATTTGTGTCAGAAAACGCCACTCTGAGGAAGTCCAACTGATAATCCATGGGTCTGTACATTATTCATTTGCATAGAGTGAATGCAAAACAAATTGAAAATATTCTCCTTTCTCAGTTGCAATGTTTTAATAGCCATTTTGCCTGGGTATCCTTACACAAGGTTTTGGGGGAAAAAATAGTCTACTGAATTTATGGCAACATAAGGCTCCAGATCCATCATCCACATGATCTTTACTTTATACCATGTGTCAGAACACCAAAGGCTGTAAGTCATAGTTGTCATCAGTGTCTTAGAGTACCTGACAGGTTTTCCTGTTCTTTCTCCAGTGGCATTTTGACATTTTGGAACTTCTGTTCTGATCTGTGAGAGTGTAGGTGAATGAGTAGCCCATGTGTAAGTCATGAGACAAGACCAAACAGCAAGAGCAAAGGCCAGCAGTGGTATCAGAGATGAGCCCTCTCCCTCCAATCTATAAATGCACAAAGCAGTCTGAGAATGAATAGGTAACACACCTACTATATAAAATACAAAAATGTACCAATAGCTACCGCATCTCTACCTAGATAACTCCATTTCCTTTATAATTGAGAAGAAAAAAGCAGCTAACATTAAAAAGCACAGGCAATCATATTAAAAGAAAGAGAAACATTGTCAACAAAAAGACTGGTTTGGGAAGCGGATCTGAGATGTCTGGACACCTCATGCCTAACAATAAATACAGGTGGCATCAAGCGCCAAAGGAAGGAAAGTGTCTAAGAAATCTACACAAACATTTTTACAGGCTGAGCTACAGGAAAACTATTATGTCATACAGTCCATCTCTATCAAACCCATCTGTATGAATAGGGATCGATTGAGGAGGCGGGGGCACCGGGGGGCGGGGGGGGGGGGAAGGTGTCTATAAAATGCTTTTTTGCACATCCTGATGCAATTTCCATTATTTTGGACATTTTTACCTTTGCTTGTTCTTTAATTTGCCATGACAAACCTGCAGCCCCACTTAGAATGGAAGTGAAAGACAAGAGGATATAAGTAAAAGTGACAGGGACATGCCAAAACTCAAAGGATACTTCATACAGCACCCAGACAAAGATTTTAAAGCGTTTTCTAAAGACTAACCTGTCTCTAGTCCCTTCTTCCACAATGATTATACTGTTATCCAAACTAAGGTCATTCTAGTTGAGCAAAGGGCAAAGCACCACAAATATGCCTTTGCAGTATGATGGGTAACATAGATCAGAAATGTTTTCCATGTATCACTTGTACGGGATCTATTGTGTGAGATTAGGATGTAACGATATGTACCCAGGCAACTTTGTATTTACCTCCGAGGTAGAGCAGCGTTACAGCTACCCTCCGGGAAGCTCTCTCCAAAGAACATGGAGAAGGTTTGCTGGCTATGTCTCCTGGTGCAGGCTGGACCATGTGCCAGAATGAGTCAGAGCCAGAGCACCAGCAAGGACGTAATCTGCACTGAACAGTAAACTTTAACATGTCCAGCATACAACCCCAAAACTGTTGTTACTACTATTGCTTTGAGATAACACCGCACTGCGCAAGGAAAACTCAGTCCGGCTCCCAGTTAATCCATACCAATGCAGAGATGCAGATAATTCCCCCTCTACAAGCTCCCTTGAGAAGGCAAAACACAGGACAGAAGGTGGCTGACCGTCCTGTAATCCCCTGTCTCTTATATTTTGCAGAAATGAGTCCCACACACATAGCACAGCTTAATACTGCACTCCCATAGTGTCAGATCTGCAAACACAAGGATGAGATTTGACCACAGTCCGTTAGTGGCTTTCACCTCTTGAGCCCTCCCCATTTTGTCTGTACTGTGCATGCTATAAAGCACGCTTTTTCTTTGGGGTTAACCGGATTACACTTCAGCAAGAATGCTGCGGCTGTGGGCTGTGCTGCAGAGAGGGTGCAGCGAGGGTGAGTTAGAGCACGAGAGGGCTGTACAGCACTTCAGGTCAGAGATCTGCCTTCCCCGCGTTATTGCTTCAGCTAGGGCCAGGATTGAATATGTAGAGAGAAGTAAAAGAAATAGGTCTGTTATAAAGTGGTCTTCTTTCTATACCTCTCACGTTCTGGGAATCGATTTAAGGATTTCCTAGGTGAGACCTATAAGGATAACTGGCAGTTTGAGAGACTTTTTGTCTTCTATGTCTCTGGCACAGATTATAGTTAATGTTAGTGCTATGACAGACTTAAATGTGGGTCCATCTCCCATCGTTAGGAACCTTGTCTTCCCATATTAATTTTTGAAGCTATAGTGTGACTTTGACTTCTCATTAATGACTGGAAAAAGGATGTTACGCATTTGGCCAGTCACTGGAGGGGAAGAGAGTTTGTGAATGTGTGCACAAAAAAAAGCAAATTTTCAGGGTGGGACTGTCTGGTGGAAGGTTTTGACAGCCAGCTACAAATATTATTTCAGATCCAAGCACCTTACATCACATTGTGTAACACTGATCAGATGAAGCTCTGTGTCCACAGTTGTGTTTTCTTTCTGTCTGATAGGATCATTAAGCAGTTGTCCTACCTTCCTGTATTACTCAGCTGCCAAAGCTGAAAATAACTTCTGAGAGTCATACAGCTGGCACTTTGATACCTGTATACTCAGCCTCCACAGCACTGCCAGCCAAAACCTACTTATGCTTAAAGAGAGGCTCATGAGATGTTGGCATTCTCCAAGAAAAAATTAAAGAGAGCTGTTCCCACAAACATTAAATGTGGTCCCAAAGCAGTAAGCAGTTCCTTTTATGGAAATCCCACCTGAGCTAAGGTGAGATAAAGATACTGTCCTTGTTCTGATGGGAGCAGTTCACTCTGTGTACAGAAACGCATGGCATGCTAAGTTCAAAGCCAGGACTATGATTTTACCAGAACACACCAAGAAAGGACTAGTGTCGGAGTTTGTGAAAGCATTTATAAAATGAAATCAAATTGTTACACTCAGTGTTTGTATAGTACAAAGGAAAATGCATGAGGTTTTAAAATGATGGGATCAGGCTTTTAAATACAGACATCTAAATTGCACATTACACTCCAAAAAACCCATTAGTTTATGCAATCTGAATAAATGAATGTGTATGTATTGTTTTCAATCTTACTTAGATACGTACAGTTTTCTTTAGGATTATACAGATTATGGGCTGGGAAGATATCCTTCCCTCACCTGCTAGGTATTGCACTGCACTTATCCTTTGCTGCATGTTGAAGGATATCTGTATCGCCACTCTTTGTTTTGCTGGCCCCTCTCTGACAAGAACATATGAAGCCCCTAAACCGCTTAAATGGCAACCCTAAAGGTCAGATGGAATAGGAAAGTAAGAATGAAAGAATAACTCTCCTAGCTGATATAGTACAACGTGATCATTCAGAAAAAAATGTGCTTTGTCTCTCCCAAAGCCCCAAATGGGTATCCTGTCTTAAAGGGCTGAATGTTCCTCCTCATCTTGTAGACCTGGCAGATGATGAGGATGTTAGCGTTGAGTACCAGAAGGTAACCCAGATTTCCAAGCTGTCTGGTCAAGTTGAAGAAGGTGTGAGAAGAAATAGGAACTCTAAATCTAGTAACAAGATAGTGTCTAATAGCTAGACTCCCAGTACTCCCTTGGCTTATACAATATGAAAATCATTTCACCATAATTGCAGCAAAGGACATGAGGAGTCTGATGCAATTTAGAATAATAAGAGGGCCTCAATTCATAAGACTGTATAAGATTCTGCTACTTTAACTAACAAGTTGTGCCTACTTAGTGTGGCTGTAAAAGTATGACACTAGCTTTTAGGACAAATACTTTAATATAATGGATGTCACTTTACACTACAGGCAATAGGCGCACCTGATGTTTTAAAATCCAATTCTCTTCAGCTTGTTTACCTATTAGTAACATCTAACTTGGAACAGTACAGAGACTAAAGCAATGAAAATAAAGATTTCCTTAAATCTGAGTGATTAAAAGGTTTTGATAAACTGGATTACATTAAAGTGGTGTTATTATTGCATGCCTGAAAGTAGATCTGCAGCTGGTTTAAATGGGCCTGTGCTAACAGACACCACTGGAAGATTCTGTAGATAGATTCTGTGCAACTGAGAACAGCCCTTGTTGCTGTTAGTCTTCAGTAAATGTGCTAAATAAATGAGTGGCAACTGTTTAATATGTAATAACTTTCTTTTCTTTGTCTTTTAAAATCCACTTGAATGCTCATTAGGGAACTTAAACTGAGATGTGTTAATAGGAGTGTCACGTTTTCAGGTGATAACCCAACCATTAGCACGTGTCACTGATACAAATCTATTTGTTAAGCTACATTATAATTCTGAAACAATTTATAACCATAACAGCAATAAGCTTTCTTGTAAATAAGCTGCTTGTTTGTGGCTGGGGAGAACAAACCATGCCTTTTTAGCATTATTTTAGAATTTCTTACTATTTTCTGAAACTTAAAATACCCCAGGTTTACGTGTTCCTGGATATTTAGCATTTTTTAGTCCAACAAATATATTCTGAGAGCAGCTGCTACTACAAATTTAATATGAACAATCATAGTTCATTTTCTGTGCCGATGGACTTGCAGAAGGACTAACCTCAGTTAAGGGTGTAAGCTTCTAGAACAATATTGGAGGAGACATCAGGCAGCCAAATCCCTAACTGTGAACGCCCGTTACTGAATCTCAAACCACTACATTTCAAATGAGACTTTGTCTTATGTAACTCCAACAAGGTGGGTTCAAGAACACATACTTCTGAAACTCCATAACTTTCTGTTCCCAACCACTTAATGATATATTTTAAATGAAAGGACTTCTTCTGGCGTGGAATGTAAAATTTGCCTACCAACCAAGAGTCCTCTTGGTTTGCTGGCAGGAGGGATACCAATATGAAATAAAGAAAAAAAAAAATCTATAATTAATTAAATTTACATTAATCAATCCCTATGTCAGTCCCATGAGAACACTAATTAACCTTAATTTCCCTGACCAGCCTCACCTGGAGCCTTCACCTACCCTCTTTGCACAGGGTCCCTAGTCCCTTTCTGAGCTATGCCATAGGCACGCCCATCTTCAGCCCTGTCCTGGCTGGACCTTTGACCTATGGTTTAGGCTGTCTCCAGTCATGTCTTTGGTCCCATCTCCCGGATGGACGTCTGGCCTACATTACAGCCCAGTCTTGTGCTGCTCCCGACAACTCCCTAGAAAGATCCTGGACCTAGTTATAATTATGTATATATATATGCCATGAATATGTGAAATGTATGTATAAAAACACGTCTGACTGCATCTCTCTGTCATTTCCCTCCCTAAGTTCTCTGAGTGGCATAAAGATGGGGAAAGAAGAAAAAAAGAAAAGAAAATGAGAAGAAATATCTAAAATTAAATAGTTTCTTTTATATAGTTTTATGTAATATACACTGAAAACCCATAATTCTCCTTTCCAAACATTTTTATAGCTTTTTACAGGGCAAGGGCCATGGCTTCCTGTGTGTTAGTTATATTCCACCCATTCCAGAGATTTTTGCAGTCCTCCAAGGCCTCTTTATTTCCTATGGAAGGAGCAAATTTGGCTGAGGTCGGGGTCAGGGAATGGACACGAAGAATTATCACCCTAACAGGAGAGCAAAAAGAAGATCATGTGAAGGCTAAAATCCAGTTGTTTGATTCCTAGATGATTTTAAGTCCATAAAAGCCACCTGCTTTTACCTGGGAGCTCATATATCTTCTCTCTCCACCCTGTGCTTGAGTCAAGGCTCTGTTGAGCTTGACAAACCATAACAAGTTTCTAAGTCAAAATTCTTTTCTTCCCATCTTTTTGTACAAAGCAAGATCCTCCCAGTTTCCAGTTTTACTCGTACACCTCCCTACATTGACAGTCTTGTGGGAGGACATGCGATGCAAGAGTGGCGTGTTTACTTATGTGCGTCATCTGGGAACATTACGTGACAAGTGGAAGGGATGTAATCCCCTTGCTACGTGCACTCCACTGAAGCAGTCTGGTTTGTGCGTCAGCTCTTTATTATAAGGCATAACATGCCGTACTTACGGCATTTTCTTTCTGTTTGAGCATCTCCTAATTTTACAATACGTTAACTATAATTTGTGAAGTAATTCTACTTTTTGGAATACTTTGAATTCCGTGTAAATTTTCTGCAAAATTATTCATGTGTCTCAATGCGCAATGGCTTGAGGCTTTTTTCTCAGACTCTGTAGGCTTTGGGTAGAGGGTGAATGTAACTTCTGATTAAATCATCACATTGACTAAAAAGAACATTTGGTTATTTTTAACTTCAGCTGTTTACATGCCACTGGACAGCTCAAGCAGCCATTCTGCAGCTAGAGGCTGCTTTGGTTTTTGAGAAACAATTGTTGCGTTGGGTTGCCAGGCCAATACTTCTCATACCTGTGAAACAGGCTGAAGCAGTGATACATGATTCATAATGGGGTCATTTAGCTGTGTCTTTCTTTGTATCATTTCTTCTTAAACGAAGTGTTAGATAGATATGTGTAACCACAATAAAATATTGTGGTTCTACAGATGCATATACGTGTACAGATCCGTCTGTTTGCAGGAGAAAAACACACAATATCTCCATTTAAAAAAAAAAAAAAAAAGAAAGATAATGATAAAGAAGTTGACTCTCCTCTCTAAGACATTTCTCTGCATCCAGCCACTTCAGAGCACCCCTGTAAGAAATGTCCACAGGGAGCTCTGACTCTTGAGGGAACTGACAGAGAGAAACAAGATGATTTAACATGTTGAAATTCAGCCTTGTGCCATATGGTCAGGGGGACAAAGTAAAAGACAACAACCCCTTTTAAGCAGCCTGCTCCTCTTGTTTTCCTGCTGCAGTAATATATGTTTGGTGGTTACATTACTCTTTAACATCTGTGATACAACTGGGGCAGTTTCAGCATGTTTTGGTTGGTATTTGTTTTCTGTTGTTGTTGTTGGTTTTGGTTTTGGTTTTGGTTTTTTGGTTTTTGGTTTTTTTTTTTTTTTTTTAAATCCACACAAATATTATTATAGGGGTGGAAAATTTATCTGCATGGCTTTCTGCTTTTTCTTTCCTCTTCATTAATTCATCTTACCTCCAGGGACTATCAAAAAGTAGTTAGAACTGAGATGTAAAAGACCCCTAGAAAGTTCTCACGTTTTCTAACACCACAGTACAAATATTTTCTTATGAGGCTATTTCCTGCAATGACTCTATTTATTCTTTTCACCATCAGTAATACACATTATCAATTAATATCCTGTGTGCCTTTTTGCCAGCCAGCCATCAGGCTGGGATAAATGAACTCCTTGACCTTATGTCAGGAAACATTCCACCATGATTTAGGCTGTCCAGACCCATTCCATCCCCCTGCCCTCTCCTTTCCCTTTCAATCCACACAGCACTTCTCAAAGCAAACATGTTGGAGAAATCTTTTTCTCAGGGACTGATGCCATCTCAAAGGTTCAGAAGGGCTGGAAACTACAATCAGCATTTGCCTTTCATGAACCCCTAGAGAGCCATTTCTGTCACACATGAAATGCTCAACAAATAATACAATCTCTGGTCTTAGAGTAGTCTTTGTGGAGGTGACAAATCTATTGCAACAACGTAGGGAAACCAGCATGAGTATTCTTCCTTGAAGTGCAATTTTAATTCTCTGTTGGTAAAAAATCAGCATTGTTTTTCTGACTTCAGTGGAGCTATTCCTGCT
>NW_009209705.1:12127-18197 GCF_000690835.1 Fulmarus glacialis
AGCTTCTGGCCAGCAGTTTCCAATTGCTTGATTTTATGGTAATTTCTGAATCAGAGAGGTACACGGATGGTCCCAGACTGCAGAGCTTTCCCTTCCATTTTAGTAAATCTTTTAGTAAATCTAAACAGAGTTTCTGGAAAAACAAGAATTCGGTACTGAGTGTTGCTCTCCTGCAGATTTCCATAGGAACACAATGCAGTTATCTCCCTAGGTAGTCATTTGATATAGTTATGAAGTAACACACCCTAGAAATATCTTTTTCTGTCATATTTATAGCAATTATGTCAAATAGTGAATTTAAATAATTTGAGTTGATTACTGCTGGTTTGTGAAAACACACAGTTTGACGTATTCACGAGTTTCAATTACTGTATGTGGAATGTAATTATGTGGAGTACAAAGCTCCAGGGGAAGCTGTGTTTGCTAAATACAGCTTGTCTGAAATGTAATGATCTTTACATTTTTTTTCCCAAAATTTGAAAATATCATAAATCTTGTCAACGGCTGATCATCTAGCAGATCCCACTTTTAAAAGCTGAGTAGACTGAGTACAAAGAGAAAAAAATCGTCACAATCTCAGCAACCTATCTGCTATGGGAACATATAAATACAATAATTATTTAATTTTGTTTTATATTTTTCTGGCCACTGTTCAAGACCCCCCTGAGTACTGTTTTCACTCAGTGAAAGTTTAGAGTACAACTTCATTTGTTTCAAAATAAGTCTTTGTAACAAGTAACTTTATAAATGGTAATTTATCAGCTGATTCATTAAGGATTCTTTAGGAGTCATTTTCTTAAATGCATTGTAACACTTTTAGTAGCCAACAGTTCCTTAAGCAAAAAAAAGACTGGAATGATCATCTGATCATCAAGTCCTGTCACCTGTGATTGTAGGAAACATACAGCAAATGTACTGCCTTTCACGTATATCCTCCCAAATCCCACTCAGCTCAGAACTTCCAAAAAAATCATAGTTATAGTGTGCTGCAGAAAAGGAGCGGGAGGGCTGAGGTCTATGAAGGTGGCAGGGGATGGAAGTCAGCATTTTGCCGTGGTACTGATCCCAGTGTTTATAGCAGCTTTCCCTTTTGTCCTTGTGAGACACTTCTTGTTAGCCCCAGTGCCACAAATGCTGGCAGAAATGTTTGTATTTCTGTGAGCTCCACAGCCCCATCCACAGAACTTCCCATATGGAAATGCTGATTAAAATTTATATTATGCTTTTAAATATACAAGGTTTCAGAGCTGTTAAATTTGATCCTCTCTAAAGCATCTGTGTATTTCATTTGCATCTCACAAAAACAGATCGACATTAAAATCCATTTTATTTGGGTTGCTGTAATAACCCCAAATAACCCTAAATTCCTTCTGTTCATATTTACCCACATTCATGGCTTTGGAAATTCTTTATCCTTCTGATGTCTTTATTTTCCTTGCTAGTGAAGCTGTTTTCATATCTAGCATGGGATGCATATCTGTTTATTTTATTTTTGATAAATAGTGCAACAGACATGAAGGAAGACATTCATGATTACTCTTTCTCTTTAAACAATTACGTGTCCTTTCTATTGTGTCATTTATCAAAACAATACCAATTATTATCATTAAAATTTCAAATTTCCTTCTCCCGAAAGAGCTGAAAAATATGCTTTTGACAGGTTTGACGGTGGTTTGTTTTGAACTTCTGCTTGAAAGTACTAGTAAAAGCCTTTTTTAATATCTGGGTAGATAGGACTTTCATACCCACAATAGGACAATTTATTTCCAATTAACTGGAAATGAGCAAGGTAAGAAGTGAGGGAAAGCTTTCTTTTTGAAATAAATTATGTACCCTCTGGGTGTACTCAATTACAATTTTCCTTTGATACAGGACAGTACTTTCCTATTGTCTTTCATGACTAAATATTTTATTGCTGTATCCTTAGCTGATATACACTCCTAAAAAGGAGTCCATGTCACTTTCTAATGTGACCACTATGCCCCAGTATAATTCTGAAATAACGTTGCTCTTGTATTCTGCTCACATTGGTGTTATGTTTTGAAAAAGATAATCATAATAGAAAATCAAAAATGAAAAAGTGAAATCTATAATAATATCATTTAGTTTCAAGAGCCTTTGAATTAGCTGAAAAATATACCTAGAAATAATAGTCTCGCCTATTGACCATTTTCTACATAAAGACTTAGATTATTGCCATTTCTTTTAATCTATTTGTATGAATTTCTAGAAAGGAGGAGTCTATATAAATGAGAATATATTTCCTTGCCTGAAGATGCGAGCAAGGTTTACATAAAAATATAAGTGTATTTCCTTGTTCAGACATTTGGAAATTACAGAAATCTAGAATTATCTGTCTGAATAGACAAGGAAGTGCTGCCACTTTCATTTATACAGCATATTAGTCCAAATAATGCAATTAGTGCAAATAATGACCTGACTACATGATCTTCACACTCCCCTTCTCACATGGTAGTATTTTTCCACTTATTTCAATTGCTGACCAATTAGTCAAAAACTCAGCAACACATAAGATGTGTATTTCTGTGTTTCTAAAAAAGCAAATGAACAAACTGATACATCAGAATTAACCATAGAGAAAATCATCTGTGATGATGCACTGGCCACAAATGCATGTATGGCCCAAACACAGTATATATTGTTGATACTGGTATTAGCCAAAGAAGAGATATTAAAAATAAACATATACAAATAAATGAGTGGTACAGGGAAAATAAAGCAGGTGCTTTGCCAGGGGGACCTTTGGTGAAACTGGGATAGCTCTGGGCAAGAGCAAACCAGAATGTCAGCATATTAGGGGCTGCTAGGGCATCGTTACCTAGGAAGAGGTCAGCAATGTCAGTAATTTCCTGCACCTAGTGAAACCTTCTTGAAGTGTGCTGGACCAACGACTACATCCTAACTGATTTTTCCTCCAAATATTGTTAGATCTCTATTACAGAAGTGTTATTCATCATATTCTCCCAGGCAACAGAAATACCAAGTGTGTCGAAAAATAATTCTTTGCCTTGGGAAAATCTCGGATTCCTGACTGAGTGGAAATAGCTGCAGTTCACCACACTGTCTACCACTGTCAATAATCCCAGAAGGAAGACTCTTCAGGCAGCGAGGCACAGATGAAGAAGCTTTTTCATCATGGGACTTCCAGTAGTGTTCTAACTACAAGTTACTTCAATCAAAACACATTCATAGACTTATACACTGTACATTTCTAAATTAAAAACAACCCAGCTCAGGTTAATTCAAGTTACCTATCACTTTTCACTCTTGTGTTAGAAAAGAAGTAGGGTTTTTTTCAGAGCAGTGGTACAAAACACTGATTCATCTTCCTGTATGGTTAAGTAAAAATTCCTTACATATTTCGTCTGTGCTGTCAGGAGTCTCCTTTTCCCTTTATACAACCTCCTTCTCTTTATCAGTGCGGACACAGATCTTAAATGTAGTAATTTGCCCTCCTTTTCTGTCTTGAGATCCTTACTAGCAGCTTGATAGCCTGACTCCTCTGTAATGGATGCACTCTTTCTGTTTCATTTGATTATTACATGTTACGGTAGTTGGTGTGGAACAACGGCATCAAGAATAACACTATAGGAAGGTCATATCTTGACTTTTACTTTAAAGGATCTAATGAATTAATTTAGCAACAATATCAAATACTATGCCAACTGCACCTTTTAATTAACAAGAAAAGTGTATTATAATTAAAAAATTATCTTAGAGGCATAAATCATTTAATGACTTGAAGGTTAGAGATCAGTATACACAAAAAGACATGTAGGGCATGAGAAACATATGAAAGGCTTAATAAGAGGTAAAACTTTTCACATATATGGAATAAATTCATATTTAACCTCCCTGAGAGGTAAAAACACTTCTGCCACAGGATAACTGGGCTGTTTATGTGAAATGAATTGATAAACCCTGTCTACCTTACTGGATCCTTGAATTAGTGAATGGCTTTCAAGAGACTTCCGCTCAGCAAAGAAAGGTCTAAAGGAATTGGATAGCTGGAACATCTTTAGTGAACACAACTGTTACTAAAATTTCTGTTCAAAAAAGTAAAAATAAGGCTAGGTATTGCAACAACCAGTAGATGTGCACTAGGTTTCAAAGGTAAGAGTTGTTTCATGTTAGAATCCTGCTTCATTTGAATTTCAGCCAAAACCTACTGAAGCTACTAGAAGTTTTGAATTTGCACTATGAACTTTATAGCATGCCCGTGAATCATCCTCTTAGGCCTAAATTAATTTCATCTAATTTAAGGCAGCTGAGATGCCCATACTTGGAGCCAAGTTGCAAACTGCTACAAAGAATGATTTTTTTTTATTATTATTTTTTTTAATGGTAGAACCATAACATTTCTAAATAATTCTAATAACAGATGTGAATCCCCCACAAACTTGCAGAAAATTGTGATATATAGGATATACTTAGCTACCTAGATCTTTTCACTGCTGCTGCAAGACAGTTCAAAGCGAGACATTATTCAATTAATGCAGAATAATACAGTCCAATCACAGGCTATCAAAGAAAGAAAGAAGTTAAGCACTTGAAAGAAGAAAGGAAATATTTTAGGTTATTTACTCAAAGTAACTATATTTAATGTGATACAGCACCAACTATCAACAAAACCTGAGAGCATTTCAAGTGAAAAATTGAAGGGAAGAGATTTCTCAAAATCTGGCTGCCTCAGTTTAAAGGCCAAGTTTCTCTGCTAAGTCCAAACAGAGTAGAAAAGCTACATTTCTTCTCAACAGGACAATTTATAATGTTTACAACAAGAGCCTAGATCTCCTTTTTGATCAACAAGAAAATTGTGGGTTTTCCTGAACCCACCTTTACTGGTCTTTGTAACAAGTTAGGATGTCTACACAAGAAACTTAGTAAAAATCACCCCATTTTTTAGCTATTGAAGCTCCAAAAGTAGAAGCAAAGGTGCTATCATAAACAGGGAGAATCTAGAGCAGATCTCATAGACACTTGAGGCTGTGGCCACACTGAGGAGTGCTGCAAAATGGGAGCAGATAGTGTTCCAACAATGCAGTAAGTGGAGACAACTGGGAGATTGCCTTTAAAGTTCACCCCGGTATGAAATAAAATTAGGATTTTAAGTTCCTAATTCACTATAGATTAATCAGAAACTCTAGATTCGCAAAAATTTGCTCGGACTGTGAAACATCTAATGGAAATTTCTCCAAGCGAAGTTGGGCAGTTTTCAAGGTCAGCCCAGGTCAGGCAAGGATTCTTTATTTATGTAAATAAGGTAACACATGTGAATTTGAAAGGATTTTTTTTTCATCAAAAGGTGATTATGTTTAATAATGAAAGTCCGAATCCAGTCCTGAAATGCAAATTGATGAACAGGGAGATACAGAGGTTTGAAGTCTTTCCACTTCATTTCCAATCATTTCAGAATTGCACTCAATATATTAATTCTAGGGCTAGGGTGTAAAGATTAGCTTTTGTTAATTCTGATTTTGGATACTTTCTGGTGTGCCCCATGGCAAATGATCTCTTCCTTTCTCCTTTGGGCTGAACTTGAACGCGAGTTTCAGTACCACAAGTCAGCACCAGACCAAAGACTTTCCTCTTGTCCTGTGGCTCATCTCCCACTTAGTCCCAGAGCCCAGTAAGTGACTTGATTTAATCTGAGTGGAAGTACCAACTGCTAATAGGCCGTTAGCAACAATACTTGTTATGTTACCTCAGAGCTGCAAGAGTTCTCCCGTTTAAACACTATAGTAGTAGAGGACCAGCATGTCTCAGCAACCTCAGAGTACAGGGGCCTGTCCTGATGTGGTCTGGTCTATGAATGAGGTTTTGACAACAAAGGATGAGTTAGAATTTAAACCCTGAGTCTGGCCCAGGTTAAATGTAAATGTGTATAGGCAGGTCTGGCCCAAGTTAAATATAAGCAACCACCTTCTTGCATGAATTAGAACATCTTCCAAGCCACGCTAAATTACACTGGCCATGATACAGATTATCTGTCCAACATAGGTTCACTCTTTTGGTGAGCGTTCAAAAGTTAAAGGAAGGGGTAGAGAAA